>NC_069505.1:593945638-594198138 GCF_027579735.1 Bombina bombina | reverse complement strand
ATAAATCCATTCAGCCTCTCTACGGAGTAGTAGCTTGTCACGGTCCCCCCCGCGGTTTAGCGGAGGGATGTGGTCAATCAGCTGGTCAATCAGCTTGAACCTAAGATCAGATACCGTGTGGCCCATCTCCAAAAAGTGCCTGGCCACGGGTTGGTCACTCTTTCCCTTATCGATGGCTGCTCGTATGGCACTTCTGTGATTCGCCATCCTCTTTTTTATGTCATCAGAAGTTTTTCCAATGTAGAATAAACCACAATTGCAGTTTAGCATGTATATCACATATTGTGTGGTACACGTAAGGTAATGTTTAATTTTAAACAACTCATTCATGTGAGGATGTTGGAATTGACTGCCTTGGAGCATTGAATTGCACGTCACACAACTGGGGCACTTGAATGATCCTTTTTTAGTGGGTCGGGTTTTTTTACTGTAACTGTTAATGGGGTCAGTTTTCATCAGTATGTCTTTTAAATTCCTCCCTCTCTTGTAACCAATTCTTGGAGGGCCATACCCATGGTATGGTAATGATGCATCTGATTCAATTATGTCCCATTTCTCTTTCAATGTCATACCCAGTGTCCTTGTGTCTGGGGAGTAAGTAGTGATGAAATTCATTCTGGTCTTGGGGTCCACACTCGTCCTGTTCTCTGTGATATCCTTTCTAGCTTTCTTAATCAGTTCATTTTATATATATATATATATATATATATATATATATATATATATATATATATATATATATATAAATAAATATATATATATATATATAAATAACTTTATAATACCCCTACATTATAATTGCACATTTTCCTTATATTAACCAACTATAAGGGTCAGAGGACAAATGGATTGGTAGAATATTATACTCTGATGTATGGGCAATACAGAGGGTGACAAAGGGGTCTTATAAAGTTAGTGGTAATATAAGGGCAGAGGGTATGGAGTTTCTTATAGATTATACTATAATCTATACTCTAATATCCCTCTATCATGCTCTGAGTCTGCCCTTATTTTACCCACATATATATAACTTTATAAGAAACTCTTTGCCCTCTGCCCTTATATTACCCATATATATAACTTTATAAGAAACTCCTTGCCCTCTGCCCTTATATTACCCACATATATATAACTTTATAAGAAACTCCTTGCCCTCTGCTCTTATATTACCCACATATATATAACTTTATAAGAAACTCCTTGCCCTCTGCCCTTATATTACCAGTGCCACTAACTTTATAAGACCCCTTTGTCACCCTCTGTATTGCCCATACATCAGGGTATAATATTCTACCAATCCATGTGTCCTCTGACCCTTGTATTACCCATACATAACATAACATTTATAATGGCATTGGCCGCCATTACCTCAATTCATTTTAATGCCCGCAGCCCATTATATATCACTACCTGACTGTCTTTATACAGTAACTCTATATCACCCTTTGTGCTTTGTCCAGGGGCCTTATATTAAACTGTTACCTCCAGTAAGCAGTACAGCCCTGGCCCCTGGCCCCCCTCCAGCAGTAGCCGGCTCCTTCACTTTAATCACTTACTTTAGTCGACTCGTCTAATGTCGCCTCCTCAGTCGCCCTTACTCAGTGTCCTCTGGGCTCCTTTGTTCTCACGTGGCGACACACGGTCTGCTGCAGCTCCCGCCGCCTGAGCCTCTAATGTGCAGATAACATTTTGTGCGCACGGCATGTGGAGGCGGAGCTGAGCAGCCAGACAAAGCCAGGGCCGGTGGGAGACTCCAGCAGTAGCCGGCTCCTTCACTTTAATCACTTACTTTAGTCTCTAATGTGCAGATAACATTTTGTGCGCACGGCGTGTGGAGGCGGAGCTGAGCAGCCAGACAAAGCCAGGGCCGGTGGGAGACTGGAGTGTGAGATCATTAATATGTGGACCGGTCGGATTCTGGATTTATAAACACCGGCTGGTCCACATATTGCAGGGCAGGCTGCCACTTACTTACAGGCTCCACGGCTCCAGTCCAGTCTTTTTTTCATTCACAATCACAGTCTCAGACAGTGCAGAGACACAGTGACAGGACTTGTCACGGTGACGTAACTTACCGCTAGGCTAACTGGCTCCTGCTTGAGATAAGTTCCTCACAAGATTCACGACACGCTGCCGATGCCCCCCCCCCAAAAAAAAACTAAAAAAAAAAATCTTAATACATTTTTTTAAATAGCAAACCAAAAATGCAGCTTCAAGATGCCTGGGGAGGGGCCCCTTTAAGAAGCCCGACTTGTCAGTCCGCCTCTGCCCTCAATCAAATAACAAAGAGCTAGATAATATACATTGTTATTATTAAATAAAAAACTAAACATCTTAAAGAAGCTTTTCCCAATTGCCCAGCCTGAGTATCACATACAAGGATTTAACAGAAAACCTCCCAGTTGTTAAAGTAAATAAATTATCAGCTCTGGCTAAAAGCCCAGAAATAAATTGTTACAAATGTAGCAAACTATCAGTTATATTATGCAGCCGATACTGTAACACGATATTCATTCAAATTTAAAGTTAAAGGGACACTAAATCCAATTTTTTTTATTTCATGATTCAGATAGAGTAGAAATTTTAACCAACTTTCTATTTTACTCCTATTATCAAATTTTCTTTGTTCTTTTGGTATCTTTATTTGAAAAAGCAGGAATGTAAGCTTACGAGACGGCAGATTTGTGGTTCAGCACCATGGATAGAGCTTGCTGACTGGTGGGTACGTTTAACCACCAATCAGCAAGTTGTACCCAGGTGCTGAACCAAAGATGGGCCGACTCGTAAGCTTACATTCCTGATTTTCAAATAAAGATACCAAGAGAACAAAGAAAAATTGATAACAGAAGTAAATTAGAAAGTTGCGTAAAATTGCTGCTCTATCTGAATCATGAAAGGATTAATTAGTGTTTCCTATCCCTTTAAATTAGACAGCTGACTAAATCAGCACTTGCTTACAACTTATATCTGCTACTGATTGGCTTTGTTAGATGTCAGCTAACGCTGCAGCATAAATATTAAATGCTTCATTCATTTGCTTAGATAGATAATTACAGCCTCACTTACAGAGATAAAGTTTAACCAAAGGCTATTTACATATGCTATAGATAAACCACCTACACGAGGGGATTCATTTATAATTTAGCCCCCATCAGCCCCTCGCTACCCTAACACGTTTCACTGCGTCACAGCTTTTTCATACGGTGCGGGCCAGCCACGCTGGCGTTCTTTTATTGCGTACCACATCAAGACATGCCTACTCTTTTTTTTTATTAAATAATCTTTTATTGAGGTTATAATAAGATACAACATAAAAGCACGTCCTTTCTACAGAAGATTGTAGTTGTACAAGTTATCAGTAGTCGCATATAAACAAATAAGAACAAAATCTGTAGATCAGAGAAACATTTCTATAATAAAGACATGAAATTCACATGCACTAGATCTTAGCAGTAAAACAGAGGAATGTTAATAGTAATTGGACTGACCGTATGAGAGTAAATAACCTCCATACATAAAAAACAGTTGCATATTGATCTTCCTATAAACAGATATCTACATCTTCACATAACGTCAAACTATCCCATATAACAACATTATATAATACAAAACAAATCACATTTTCTTATACGCTTTATCAAATACAATTTATAAGTGAAAATGAGTTGTCATATGCAACGTCTAATATAAGACCAACCATCAAACCTCAAATTTTACCATTTTTTTAGTCCCCACAACATTGTCCCTTCTGGTCATAACCCTGTTATTGAACCTTAAAGGAGCGGGGGTCCTCTCCCTCCCGGTCTAATTCCAAACCCATTCTCCTCTCAAAATGGCAAACTGTACCTATTCTGTATGAAGAAAAGGGGCACCATATTGCCTTTGTACATTCAGTGGCATAGATTTAATTAATTGCCCCCATAGTGAAAAAAACCTGAACGTCCACCTCTGTGTTTAACAGATAATCATATTGTTCAATTATCAGTTTACCTTTTAGATTTTCGATAAACTGTATAAAACTAGGTGTGTTTTTTTACCTCCATATAGAAAGTATTATATTTCTACAATTCAGGATTGTAAAACTTTTAATTTTCACATTAGCTATTTCCAATTTCCCTGTAGTAGAAATATAATATCCTCCTTCTTTAGACTGATCGATTTCTCCATAATCTTTATCAGCAAATACGAGATCTTAGCCCAGAATACCCTGACCTTCAGGCAGTCCCATAAACAATGTGTCATTTTTACAGCAGGGAAATTACATCTGTGTCACAAACCAAAGCCTCCAGAATAATAAGGAAAAGGTCTAGGAGGAATTCTGCCTGGCTGTGGGGGGATTTGAACCCGTGGCTCTGTGCTTTACTTTTCTATTTGCTAATGTCATGAGTCACAGTCAGCTCTAGCAGTCTGGGAGCTATAATACAATGTCACGCAGCTTAAAAGAACACCAACAGCAAAACAGGTAGTGCTCAGAGACCAACTCCCACCAACGGAAAGTATTGCAGATTAAATTCATCCGCCTTCACGCTGACTAGTTCAGTCTGATTGTAACACGCTTATTACTCACTTGTCCCATACGGATGACGTCATCATCCGGTGCCACTCCAAAGCGCTCCATCAAACACCTACCAAAGATACAACAAACAACAAAGCAGAAAGGCACCGGGTCTCCAACGATCACAGGACTCTTACATCAGATAAAAGCAAAGGTATTTATTTGGCATTAACAAAAAGACGATGTACACATCACAGGAAAAGGTCATCTTCAATGACCACTAATAACTGACTGAACAGCTCTAATATACACCTGTACAACTCCTCCCCAAAATAGAACACCCAATCATAGCTGCAAAGCACTAATTAACTGCTCACCAATCTAAACATATTTATCTTAAGGTGAAATACAAAAAAATCAGCAAGGTATAAATAAGTGCAATATAAAGGGGGGAATTCATGTAGCAAATAACAAATTCATGCATAGTACAAAGAGGTGATAAAATATATATAACATAACTGGTCTGATGAGAGGATACATTGTTAACAGCAAAGTCTCAACAATAAAGATAAGATAGACATAGAACCTATTATACATCATTCAAATGTTTTCAAAATTAATATTATTTTAGTTCTATTTAACAAATAGCTTAACATCCCATTCAGAGTTAAGACCTATAGGCACCCTAGAGTCTAATTGGAAAATCCAAAAAAACTTCCCTTTGCCTGAGAATTTCTTCTCTATTCCCCCCTCTGGGTGTCTGGGAATGGCTTGGATACACTGGAATGCCAAGAGGGAAACATCTGAATTATGTTCATTCTTAAAATGTAATGATACAGAGGTAGTGGACTCAGGGTCTTCAATTGACCTAAGATGCACCAAAAAGCGATCTTTCAGGGGGCGAGTAGTGAGCCCTACATACTGCTTATCGCACCCCCTGCAGGTCAAAAGGTATATTACAAAAGAAGAATTACATGTATAATATTGTCTAATCTGATATCTTTTACCTGTAACTTGAGAGGTAAATTCCAGGCCAAACAGTGCATATGAACAGGATTTGCACCTGCTGCTAGGGAGAAGAACTATATTCACTTTTACTTACTCCCCATAGAGAGGGCCATTTAGTCACTGCAGCTGGAAGGCAGACTATGTGACAGTTACAGCTGACATCGGCAACACTACTCGGCTCCATCAGTCACGTACTCCTCTGCCAAAACGAGCGCACTCTAGCACACACATGCACAATAAAAATAGCTACTGAGGAGGCCAATACACTGTTTACCTACTGCTAAACAAGCACGCTCTTTACTGTAAGTGCGAGTGAGGTGCCAGTGGGCGGGGCTTTGCGTGCGACCTTCTGTTACTGGGGCTTCAATCTGCCAATCTGCTGCAATTTAAAAAAAAAAAATGAATTTCTCAGACACCAAGCAAGCAAGTTACATAAAATACTGACTACAACACACCATTGTTAGTGCAACCTTGAGCCCCATTTGCTCATTGCGCCCCTGACGTGTCTCGCCCTGTGAAAGTTAAAATATATATTTTTTAAAGCCATACTATTATTCAGTGCAGCGGCCAGGGCAAGTGCCCCCCCCCCCCCCAATTTGCCGCTCTAGGCACAGGCCTTGTCGGCCTATGCATTAATACGCCCCTGACCTGCCCCATACCCTGTTAAAACCCCACCCTTAGTTAATGCACAGGAGGGAGGGAAATGTCAACAGGACATATATACACAATACCTCTCATCTCCACACATTTAAAAAAAAAAAAAAAACACTGATGCACAATTTTTTTAATGTTTTTTTATTTTGAATCCAATTTAAACAACATAACACAAACTAGAGATGAGCATTTAACAGTTTTGTTCACTGCCGAATGCGGAACTAAGAGAATGCCAGGTCGCAGCATTATTATTATCAGTGTATAAAGCGCAGGATTCTCACCCAGGCAACATTATGCCATAAACAAAAAGAGAAAAGCGCTCAACCTGGGAACGAACAATAGCATAATAGCTTGTTCTATGGCTAGTTACCACCCAAGAAGCAGCCTCTTTTTGCTCAACATGTGCCTTTCACAGAGAAGAACTTTCCTGTAGCATATCAGTCTGATCCTGAATTAACAGTACAGTCCAGCCTCAAAATACCAGGTGATCCCTCTATGAACAAGAGAAACGGCAAAACCCCAGACGTACGTTTCGGTCTATTGTGGGCCTCGCCAGTGATGTGCAGCCACACTGATGAGGCACATGTTGAGCAAAAAAAGGCTGCTTCTTGGGTGGTAACTAGCCATAGAACAAGCTATTATGCTATTGTTCGTTCCCAGGTTGAGCACTTCTCTCTTTTTATTTATGACCATTATGCCATACACAAAATACAGCATGAAGAGGCTCAGTGAAGGTAACAGTGACGGTGTGTAAGTGTCTTATTGGGTTATACAGCTCATAAAAGGTCAGACGCCAGCCTCATAGTCCAGCAGTATTCTTACTGTGTCACATGATAGAGGGGGGTGTAATGAGGTGTCTATTGTGTTATGTCTCACATAAAGATATTTATTATAACTATACAAACACCAGGACTTGTTACTATTTCCTATCCCAGACTGACATTTTCTCCTCTCCATACTGGTATAACAAACCTCTACACCCCAGAACCCTACAGTAGACGTGTTCCTCAGACTTACTGTGTACCCTCAGGTGGGTATCTGTCAGGCTTTTGGGTGTACTGTTTCCTTAATTAGAATTCAACCAATCATATCTTACTTACTCTCATAAAACACCTGTTCACTGAACACACCTTGCTTAGTATTTTGTTATTTTCCTCAGAGTAACACTGAGCCTCTGATACCTCTGGAAGGTTAATATTGTATCTAAACTTATCTGCAACTCAAGTTACCTCATTCAAGATCTACCTACTACGGATTTAATATTTATTTCCAGCCTGTTGCAACATCTTTTGGAAATCTACTTTGGCAAGTACTTTTCATTTATTCAAGACTGTCTTTATTTTTTGGAAGTTACGTTACCTGTTTCAACTTATCAGCTCATATTATTTATCAACCAAGTCTTTGGCTGCCATAAAGAATAACCGGTTATTGAAGCTCTCATCTGTTAATCTTATTTGTTCTGTTATATTATCCTTATGTTGATTTCTGCTGCACCGGAGAATCGTGACGTCACACGCTGACTGTTAGCTGGCTTCAGCGTGTCCCTGCTGCTGCTGCAGCCACAGCCCACAGAACCCGGAAGTGTTTGTCCTTACTTACCGCACTCACAGTTTTCAAGGTACATTACTACGTTTGCAACTATAATCATATCTGCAGAAGTTCTCCATTATAACAATCTATCTATACTACATTGGATAAGACTTACTTGCTGTGTGTTCAATATCTCATGTTACGCAATATATTATAATTATTCCTTACTTATTCTTAAGAAAGTTTCAGCTATTCCTATATCCTTTTGTATTATTACAAGCCTGCTTATTTCTAAGATTGCATTTGATTTTGATTCCTATAATACAGATAATACTTTAGTGTGTACTTTTTGTAGGGAAACATTAATCTATATTAACTGCACATATATCCATATGGGTTTACTAAGTAATAGTACTCTCAATTGATATTGTGCTACATACCTATACTAGTAATCAAACTAAGCAGGATTGATTATTACATAATACTAAGCCATAAAAGAAAATGGAACCTGCTGAAATTCCCCAAGTAGTCTATAACCTGAGTCAAAAGGTAGACAAAATGGGACAGGCTATCTTGGACTTACAACTAGAAAATCAGGTTCTCAGAGAGCTTATAAAGGAGGTAAAAGAACAACAAACCCCCAGTTCTGAACCACAGATAAGCTTGCCAGAATTATATAATGGTAATAGGAAAACCTATAGGCAGTTTAAAAATGCTTGCTACCTGCTCTTCAATTTAAAACCAAAAACTTACCCCACTGACAGGGTAAGGGTTTTGTCTACAATATCTTTTCTAAGATCTGAACCCAGAATTTGGGCAGATCATTTGTGTGAAACAAATGACCCTCTACTAGATTCACTAACAAATTTTTTCCAAGCCATGGATGAGCTATATAGAGATACTGATATTCAACTAACGGCTGAACAAAAGATGAGGAGCTTAAAACAAGGAAAAAAGACAGTGGAGGAATATACCACTGAATTTAAGCTGTACGCATCAGACTCAGCATGGAGTTTGGTTTCGCTCAGAAACCAATTTAGATTGGGACTGTCTGATCCTGTCAAGGATGAGCTAGCACGTATAGAGCTTCCAAGTACCCTGGATGCATTAATAAAAGTCTCAACCCAAATTGACCGGAGGCTCAGGGAACGCAAAGCTGAACGTGGTTATTCAGATCCAACATTTAAAGCCACTATGTCCACCTCTGCACACATAAAATCACCTTCAATGGAGCATGTCACCCCCATGGAAATAGGAGTTATTCGTGGACCATTAACCTCTGAAGAAAGGATAAGAAGAAGAACTAATCACCTCTGTATGTATTGTGCAAATCCCAGTCATACAGTTATGAATTGTCCAACATTACAAAAAAATAAAAAGAGTAAGTTTGTTCATATTAACAATACTCAAAGTCTAGATAAACAAATTTCTTATTGCAAACTATCTCTCCTTCTGCAGTGGGACCTTAATAGATTGGCTACTTCTGCCATCGTTGACTCTGGAGCCTTTGGAAACTTTATAGACAAATCTACTGTATTGAAAAATAAAATACCTATTGTATTAAAGAAAACACCAGTTTCAATCAAAGTTATTGATGGCTCTGTAATTGCAAATAGTCCTATAACTCACAACACAGTACCTATATTAGTTATTACAGAAGATGGCCACACCGAATATATAACATTCGATGTAATTCCATCACCTCATTTCCCTATTGTATTAGGGTTATACTGGCTTCAGACACACAATCCCTATATTGATTGGTCTACTTTAACTGTTGCCTTCCAATCAAAATTCTGTGAAAATACATGCTTCCCACATCATAAAATACTACACACAGAATTAGAACAGATTCAAATACCGGAACCATACCAGGACTTCATAGAGGTCTTTAGTAAAGTTGAGGCAGAAACTCTTCCACCTCATCGGGTTTATGATTGCCCAATTGAATTAATTCCAGGTGCAACATTACCGGTTGGTCATTTGTATCCATTGAGTCACCCTGAGTTATTACATCTTAAACAATACTTACAAGATAATCTTAGAAAGGGTTTTATCAGACCCTCTTCTTCACCCACAGCAGCTGGAATGTTCTTTGTAACCAACAAAGACACTTCCCTCAGGCCGATAATAGATTACCGAGAGCTTAATAAACGGACGGTAAAAAAACGATATCCGTTACCTCTCATACCAGAATTAATTGAAAGATTAAGTAATGCTACCATCTTTACTAAGTTGGACTTGCGTGGGGCATACAATCTCATACGTATAAGAGAAGGAGACGAATGGCTCACAGCATTCAGAACTCGCTATGGACTCTATGAGTACCTAGTGATGCCATTCGGTCTCTGTAATGCCCCCGCAACGTTCCAACACTTTATTAATGATATCTTCCGGGATTTATTAGACATATGTCTAGTAGTATACTTAGACGACATCCTAATTTACTCCAACAGTTTGCCAGAACATATAAAACATGTACGTTGGGTATTAGCTCGGTTACAAACACATAAACTATATGCCAAATTAGAAAAGTGTTCATTCCACAATACCACTATCTCATTCTTAGGTTACACTATATCTCCTGCTGGTATCCAAATGCAAACCGAGAAGGTTGATTCAGTAAAAAATTGGCCAACTCCTAAAGATAAGAAGTCTCTCCAAAGGTTTTTGGGGTTTGCCAATTATTACAGAAAATTTATAAAGAATTTTTCATCAATAGTGAGACCACTCACACAACTTACTGGTTCAACCCAACAATTTCATTGGAATCAAAGTCATTCCAAAGTATTTGACTTCTTGAAACAAACTTTCACAGAAGCACCCATACTCAAATTTCCTAATGTTGATTTACAATACGTATTGGAAGTTGATTCCTCAGACTATGCGATTGGGGCAGTACTTTCACAACAGAAAACACCTAAAGATCCTCTACATCCAATCTCCTACTTTTCAAAAAGTATGACATCAGCAGAGAGGAATTACGCAATAGGAGACAAAGAATTACTCGCCATCCGTAAATCTTTAGAATTTTGGAGACACCTACTAGAAGGTGCAAAAATGCCCTTCATAATTTACACTGACCACAAAAACCTCCAATACCTGCAAAATAACAAGACTCTATCAGCTAGACAGGTACGGTGGAGTCTCTACTTTGCAAGATTCGACTTTCAAATCCAATACCGCCCAGCAAACAAAAATGGAAAAGCGGATGCACTCTCTCGACAACTATCTGAACCTATTCCTAACGAAAATCCTACTGCTATAATTCCTCCTGAACGCTTCATCGGATTAACTTCAGACTTTCTAACTGATATAAAGAACTCTTCAAAAAAATTCACCTACTGACACTAAGGTTCCTTTGGAATTGAAGGACGGATTATACTACTACAAGAATATGATTTATATTCCTAAAGAATTGAGACAACAAATTTTACAACATCACCATGATTCACCCTTAGCGGGACATCCAGGGGAATCACGCACCATCGAACTTATAACAAGGACATATTGGTGGCCTCATTTGAAGGAAACTGTTTCAGATTATATTAAGACTTGTGTTACTTGTCAAGTATGCAAAACTGAGCGGAAATTACCTTATGGACTTTTAATATCAATTCCAACATCTGACAGACCTTGGAAACAAGTAGGAGTTGACTTCATTGTGGATTTACCTCCATCAAAGAATTATACCACCATCATGGTAGTTGTTGATAGTTTCACAAAAATGTCGCATTTTATTCCATTTCATAAGCTTCCCACTTCAGCAGAAACAGCTAACTTATTTATACAACATGTGATTCGGCTTCATGGGGTACCAACAGTTTTGATATCTGACAGGGGTTCCCAGTTCACATCTAAATTCTGGAAAAGTCTCTGTCAATCTCTTAACATAACCCATCAATACACCACTGCATTTCATCCACAAGCAAACGGACAGGTTGAGAGAATCAATCAATGGTTAGACGAGTACCTACGATGTTTTTGTTCCTACCAGCAAGACAATTGGATAACATACTTACCTTTCGCTGAATTTTCCTACAATAATCTAACCAATTCATCCACAAAATTATCTCCATTCTTCGCAAATTATGGGTACCATCCAACCATCACTTCAGTTAGTACTTCTCCTTCCAATTCTCCTCTTGTAGATGAATGGAATAATGCACTTCTAGACAATTTTCGGGTTATCAAGGAAAACATTTCAAAAGCTCAGACTTCCCAAAAGCACTATTATGATTTGAGACACAGACAACCACCTTCATATCAAATTGGAGACCAGGCATGGTTGTCAACTAAAAACCTAAAGCTACATCTTCCTAGTAGGAAAATGACACAAAAATTCTGTGGACCATTCCCTATCACTAGGGTAATAAATCAGAATGCAGTCACTCTGGATTTACCTTCATCTATGAGAATACATCCGACTTTCCATGTTTCCCTCCTCAAACCATACGTTCCTACTAGAAATAACACACCCCAATTACTACCGACCACTTCCATCCAAGACTCAGAAATCTATGAAGTTAAAGAAGTACTTGACTCAAGGTTTTCCAAGGGTATTCTGGAATATTTAATTAGGTGGAAGGGGTACTCGGAGGAAGATGACTCTTGGGAACCCGCATCTAATCTTAATGCTCCTCGACTGGTTTCCCAATTCCACAGGAGATATCCAGATCGCCCCAGACTTCAAGCTGAGGATCAGCTTGTTTGAGGGGGGAGTCATGTCAGGCTTTTGGGTGTACTGTTTCCTTAATTAGAATTCAACCAATCATATCTTACTTACTCTCATAAAACACCTGTTCACTGAACACACCTTGCTTAGTATTTTGTTATTTTCCTCAGAGTAACACTGAGCCTCTGATACCTCTGGAAGGTTAATATTGTATCTAAACTTATCTGCAACTCAAGTTACCTCATTCAAGATCTACCTACTACGGATTTAATATTTATTTCCAGCCTGTTGCAACATCTTTTGGAAATCTACTTTGGCAAGTACTTTTCATTTATTCAAGACTGTCTTTATTTTTTGGAAGTTACGTTACCTGTTTCAACTTATCAGCTCATATTATTTATCAACCAAGTCTTTGGCTGCCATAAAGAATAACCGGTTATTGAAGCTCTCATCTGTTAATCTTATTTGTTCTGTTATATTATCCTTATGTTGATTTCTGTTGCACCGGAGAATCGTGACGTCACACGCTGACTGTTAGCTGGCTTCAGCGTGTCCCTGCTGCTGCTGCAGCCACAGCCCACAGAACCCGGAAGTGTTTGTCCTTACTTACCGCACTCACAGTTTTCAAGGTACATTACTACGTTTGCAACTATAATCATATCTGCAGAAGTTCTCCATTATAACAATCTATCTATACTACATTGGATAAGACTTACTTGCTGTGTGTTCAATATCTCATGTTACGCAATATATTATAATTATTCCTTACTTATTCTTAAGAAAGTTTCAGCTATTCCTATATCCTTTTGTATTATTACAAGCCTGCTTATTTCTAAGATTGCATTTGATTTTGATTCCTATAATACAGATAATACTTTAGTGTGTACTTTTTGTAGGGAAACATTAATCTATATTAACTGCACATATATCCATATGGGTTTACTAAGTAATAGTACTCTCAATTGATATTGTGCTACATACCTATACTAGTAATCAAACTAAGCAGGATTGATTATTACAGTATCACACAGAGATGCCTCACACAGCAGACATGATTTAGCAGCAGGTACAGGAGAGTGAACACAGTAAGTGCAGAAATCCCCAAGATATGTCCCTTCATGAGTAGGAATGAAATATCCTACAGTTCCTCTGCAGTCTAGGTCTGTAAGTAATAGTAAATTGTTTTCTGCACTCAGGACAGGAATAAACCCCAGACCCCTCCTGGGTACCCAGCACACTCTCAATACAGCCCAGGCAGAAGTTATGGCCACAGCTGAGAGTTACAGGATCTGTATAAATGCTCAGGCAGATGGGGCAGGTTAGCTCCTCTCTCAGGTCAGCAGATGCCATGCTTGTATCTAGCAGCAGGAAATGAAACTGATTTTTTTTCTGCAACATAGGGTGTGGTGAGGGTAGGGTTCTGTAAAAAATATTGGTCATGCTCATTAGCATAAATACATTACACAGCATAAGTCAGGAACTAAAGCTGCTAGGACAGATATAAAAAGGATAATTTGTTTATAATTATTTCCCAATACATTTAGAAGTTTCACCATGATGAATCTTTTAAATCTTTATTTGTAATCCAACAAGAAGAGAAAAAAAAGAGCAAGCTAATTTCACATTTTCTTATCACCACGCAGGGTGTTTTAGATAAAATAACAGCAAATATATTAAAACACATTTGTAATAATACAGCATCAAACTAGCCCTGCTTGGGCAGCCCTTATAGCTAGAATATATATCCTGTCATCCAGCAGGAGGAAAAGGGCAAAAGGAAATAAACGGAAAAGAAACAAAAGAAAACGGCCACTTTTCCAATTCACCTCGCAGGGTGCTGTAAATGAATAAGCGCATATATTTCACATGTGCAGTGGTACAGCATCAGACCAACCGTACTATAGCCATCCTTATAGTTTAACCATAAAACAACTCAATCCTTGTTAGATATCTTATAAGGAGAAAACAAAACATCAGAATGAGAGAAAACAAGAGAGAGAAAGAGATTCCTGAGTTGTATAAACACACATATAGCTTTTACTCACTCCGACCAAAATACCCCGTTGGAGTATTTTATAGGTTTTTAATAAATGAAAACGTAAAAAGAGAAGGAGAGAGAAAAAAAAAAAGGAGGGCCCCCCAGACCACCACATCTGATCCTTTTTTACGTCATTATTTTCTATGATTGTCATCCTATGCCCATTCTGCTGACAGTTTGCTGCTTGTATCCACGCCTCAGAACAAGTGTTTTTTTAAGATGCCTATAAACTGTTGTTGTATCGCTAGGGGGAAAGTTAGGATTGGACCTAACCATTTATAGATATATTTTTTCCTCTGAATTGTTATCATTATACTGTTCTGCAATTATTAAATTAGCAGTCATAGATTAGAAAGTTTGAAATGCCAGCGCATTCCTAGCTTTCCAGTTTAACAAAATGAAGTTACGTCCAATCATGATTATTGTATTAATTACATTATATTGTTTATTTTTTTATACACACACAAGAAACATATATCTTGTATATTTATAGTAAATTTTTGCTCCAAACTCTTAGATAACCAATAATTAACTTTATTCCAAAATTGTTTAACTTTCAGGCATCCCCAAAAACAGTGCAATAAATCTGCGTTTGAATTGTGTCACATCGCGCCGCTCTAGCCGTTGCTAGGGACGCGGCGTCTCCTTTCCTGCTCGTTGTCAGGGGCAGTGTCGGCTCCAGATGCGTGCAGTGCTGACGTCATTTCCGCACGCTCCGGATGCTGGGCGGACATCAGTGGCGCGAATCTGCGCCTATTTAAATCTTTGAAGAATGATCTGTCACTGCCCAAGTATAGGTGTTACTTTGTGTGCTCCTGGGTGTGACAGAACGTTCTTTCTTGTGCCTCATATTGTTACTGAACCTGCCTGCCTGACTACTCTACCTGCCTTAACCCTTAAACTGCTGGATTAATTGCTGTTGCTGAACCTGCCTGTCTGACTACTCTACCTACCTTAACCCCTTCTCTGCTGGACTGTTCTACTGTTGCCAAACCCTGCCTGCCTGACCATTCTAGTGGTGTGCCCTTGGATTGCTTTACTTTTGCCAAACCCTGCCTGCCTGACTATTCTAGTGGTTTATCCTTGGTCTGCTTTACTATTGTCAAACCCTACCTGCCTAACCATTCTAGTGGTTTATCCTTGGACTGCTTTGCTGTTGCCAGACCCTGCCTGCATGACCATTCTAGTTATTCATCCTTGGACTGCTCTGCTGTTGCCGCTGGGGACTGTCCGCCTGTGGTGAGTGCCGCCTTCCTCATCTCATTAACTTTCTCTGCTCTGGGATATTCCCTATCCCCGAGTTTGGTCTGATAGAGGAGTATCCCACGAGCATTACAGATTGTTACATTTTGTATATACATAGGTATCCTCTAAAAAAACATGTTTTGAGTTGTAGGGGTGTTATGTAAACCCTATTTAAAAGTTTGCAATGCGGTTCCATCCATGAGACTGTAGAAGTTGCTTTTTGAGCCAATCTGAAACTTTCCTGAATCTCTTCAATCCTGATAGATGGGAAATCTTTAACAACAAACCACTTAAATGTACTTGATCAGTCTGCTTAAGCCGAAGATTATACATGAAAGAAATAGAAAATGTAACTTATTTATAAATATTTATGGCTTCATTTATATCTCCTAGGTTCCAGTCCGAATTATTATCTTCCCTAAGTTTTCCATAGTAGTGTCTAAGCTGTAGATAAGCGTAGAAACTAGGCTAATGTAAGGAAAATTAAGTTTGCAAGTTTGCAAATGTTTTAACTGTGTCTAGAGCTTTGTCCATAATTTGCACAAGATTTTTAAGGCCTTTATTGGACCATAGCTTGAAGATTCTCAATTAAATCCCTGCTGGAAACTTTGGATTTCCACAAAGTGGCAAGAATTTAGATACTTTCCAGTTAATGTTGAATTCTTTACAAAACCTTTGCCAGGCTGTAATAAAGTGTGAAAATACCATCATCTTAACGATCCATTTGGGGGTTTTATCTTAGAGAGATGAAGGAGCGCTTTCAGAGAGAATGGTATCTCTATCCCAGACTCCAGCTGTAAGTTAGTTATTTATTCTTTTTCGGTTCTCCAATCTACATTGAATTTACTTAGAGCTACTAGATTATAATATCTGAGATTGGGGAAAGCTAATCCGCCTGCTCCAACATGTAGACTACGTTTATGAAGAGAAATCCGCTTATCCTTTGGTTTCTAAATAAATCTCGCAGATTTCCTATTGAAAAAGGTGATATCTCTAGCCTTAATTATAATAGGCAAATTTTGCACGAGGTATAACAGTTGCGGAAAGAAAATAGTTTTAACCATAGAGATCCTAGCTGAGAGTGAGATGGGTAGCTTCATCCAATTATCTAAGTCTTTATTATACTTCTCGAAAAAGGGTGTTAACTTTTAATTATACCATTGAGACGGATCCTTATTATTTTGATACCTAGATAATTTATTGTTTCTACTGTTTTAAAAGGACAGATCTGTGTTACACCCTTACCCTTGACAATCCATAACATTTCTGATTTATCTGGGTTGATTTTATATCCTGAGAAGGAACCAAATTGTACTGCAAGTGTTAAAAATTGTTGTAATGAATTGTCAGTATCACTTAGGAATATTAATAAATCATCCCCAAAAAGTGTAAGGACAGTTTTAACTCGCTTAATCCTAATCCCTGCCAACTCTTGACTTAGTCTAATTGCAAAGGATTCTAATGATAGATTAAACAAGAGAGGAGACAGGATACATCTAGTTCTCTAATATAATATCATTAGTAGTCTCATAGTTAATTAACAAGTTCGAAATTGGGATCTGGTATACTAATTGAATTAAGTTTACAAAATTCCTATTAAATCCGAATTGTGAGAACGAAGTAACCAAGTGGTCCCAGTTCATAAGGTCGAAAGCCTTTTCAGCGTCGACCGATAGTAGTGTTAGATTTTATTTATTTATTTTCCCCTTATCTTTACCTTTGATCTAAAAATATTCCAGCTGTCATATACTGTACCTTTAAGACATTATGTTCCACCTCTATCTAGCTCTCTCTATAAGAGGTTAATCAGATCACCTGTACCTTGCTTGATAATTAAAGTTTGTATGCTGACTTACCAAGCCTTTGACAACTGAAGCTGAAACCTTTCTCATGCTTGCTGTTTACTCCAGAGTAGCAGAATATACTACTTGATCCCTAAACAAGCTATTTCAAACAAAGGTTCACTTAACTTCACAAAGATTGTCAGAAGACAGGTAACTCTTAACAATCTCTGCAACTGTGATGTCATCTACACAGGCCAACAAAGCCTGTCAGCTCTGTACTCACTCAGCTGCAGGTCAAGACACAGCTGGCTCGCTCTGCACTTTCCTCCACAATCGCACTAAAGGAAAAACCGGACGTTACCTGAAAAAGCAGTTATCATCACAACTTACCGCAAGTATACTTTTGTATTGTTGGAAACTTACCGGTATATCTAAACTGTGTTCCTTGTTCTCTCAAATTACAAGCTGCTCATTTTTACTAAGTGCCTGCAAAAACAACAGCTGTGTTATTATTCCTCTCTGTAAGTTGTAACTTGCTTGCTAAACTCTGCTTGCTGAACAAACTGAGCTTTGAAACAAGTGACTGCATAATCAACTGCTTTAATTTAATGCTCAATGGCCTAGATTTAGAGTTGGGCGGTAGCCGTCAAAACCAGCGTTAGAGGCTCCTAACGCTGGTTTTTACCGCCCTCTGGTATTTGGAGCCAGTCATTAAAGGGTCTAACACTCACTTTCCAGCCGCGACTTTTCCATACCGCAGATCCCCTTACGCCAATTGCGTATCCTATCTTTTCAATGGGATCTTTCTAACGCTGGTATTTAGAGTCATGGCTGAAGTGAGCGTTAGAAAACTAACGACAAAACTCCAGCCACAGAAAAAAGTCAGTAGTTAAGAGCTTTCTGGGCTAACGCCGGTTTATAAAGCTCTTAACTACTGTGCTCTAAAGTACACTAACACCCATAAACTACCTATGTACTCCTAAACCGAGGTCCCCCCACATCGCCGCCACTATATTTAAATTTTTTAACCCCTAATCTGCCGCTCGGTACACCACGGCCAACTACGTTATCCCTATGTACCCCTAATCTGCTGCCCCTAACACCGCCGACCCCTATATTATATTTATTAACCCCTAATCTGCCCCCCACAACGTCGCCGCCAGCTACCTACAATAATTAACCCCTAATCTGCCGACCGGAGCTCACCGCTAGTATAATAAATGTATTAACCCCTAATCCGCCTCACTCCCACCTCAATAACCCTATAATAAATAGTATTAACCCCTAATCTGCCCTCCCTAACATCGCCGACAGCTAACTTCAAGTATTAACCCCTAATCTGCCGATCGGAGCTCACCGCTACTCAAATAAATTGTTTAACCCCTTAAGCTAATTCTAACCCTAACACTAACATCCCCCTAAGTTAAATATAATTTTTATCTAACGAAATAAATTAAGTCTTATTAAATAAATTATTCCTATTTAAATCTAAATACTTACCTGTAAAATAAATCCTAATATAGCTACAATATAAATTATAATTATATCTTAGCTATTTTAGGATTAATATTTATTTTACAGGCAACTTTGTAATTATTTTAACCAGGTACAATAGCTATTAAATAGTTAATAACTATTTAATAGCTACCTAGTTAAAATAATTACAAAATTACCTGTAAAATAAATCCTAACCTAAGTTACAATTAAACCTAACACTACACTATCAATAAATAAATTAAATAAACTACCTACAATTATCTACAATTAAACCTAACACTACACTATCAATAAATAAATTAAATACAATTCCTACAAATAAATACAATTAAATAAACTAACTAAAGTACAAAAAATAAAAAAGAACTAAGTTACAAAAAATAAAAAAATATTTACAAACATTAGAAAAAAATTACAACAATTTTAAACTAATTACACCTACTCTAAGCCCCCTAATAAAATAACAAAGACCCCCAAAATAAAAAAATGCCCTACCCTATTCTAAATTACAAAAGTTCAAAGCTCTTTTACCTTACCAGCCCTTAAAAGGGCCCTTTGCGGGGCAT
The DNA here is from genome assembly GCF_027579735.1 of Bombina bombina. NCBI lineage: Eukaryota > Metazoa > Chordata > Amphibia > Anura > Bombinatoridae > Bombina > Bombina bombina. Next base: position 594,178,646 of record NC_069505.1, on the reverse strand, counting down.
GCCCCAAAGAATTCAGCTCTTTTGCCTGTAAAAAAAACCATACAATACCCCCCCCAACATTACAACCCACCACCCACATACCCCTAATCTAACCCAAACCCCCCTTAAATAAACCTAATACTAAGCCCCTGAAGATCTTCCTACCTTGTCTTCACCATGCCAGGTATCACCGATCGTTCCAGGCTCCGAAATCTTCATCCAAGCCCAAGCGGGGGCTAGACATCCATCATCCGGCTGAAGTCTTCTATCAAGCGACGGCTGAAGAAGTCCAGAAGAGGCTCCAAAGTTTTCATCCTATCCGGGAAGAAGAGGAGATCCGGACCGGCAACCATCTTCTTCCAAGCGGCATCTTCTATCTTCATCCGATGACGACCGGCTCCATCTTGAAGACCTCCACCGCGGACCCATCTTCTTCTTCCGACGACTTCCCGACGAATGACGGTTCCTTTAAGGGACGTCATCCAAGATGGCGTCCCTCGAATTCCGATTGGCTGATAGGATTCTATCAGCCAATCGGAATTAAGGTAGGAAAATTCTGATTGGCTGATGGAATCAGCCAATCAGAATCAAGTTCAATCCGATTGGCTGATCCGATCAGCCAATCAGATTGAGCTTGCATTCTATTGGCTGATCGGAACAGCCAATAGAATGCGAGCTCAATCTGATTGGCTGAGTGAATCAGCCAATCGGATTGAACTTGATTCTGATTGGCTGATTCCATCAGCCAATCAGAATTTTCCTACCTTAATTCCGATTGGCTGATAGAATCCTATCAGCCAATCGGAATTCGAGGGACGCCATCTTGGATGACGTCCCTTAAAGGAACCGTCATTCGTCGGGAAGTCGTCGGAAGAAGAAGATGGGTCCGCGGTGGAGGTCTTCAAGATGGAGCCGGTCGTCATCGGATGAAGATAGAAGATGCCGCTTGGAAGAAGATGGTTGCCGGTCCGGATCTACTCTTCTTCCCGGATATGATGAAGACTTTGGAGCCTCTTCTGGACTTCTTCAGCTGTCGCTTGATAGAAGACTTCAGCCGTATGATGGATGTCTAGCCCCCGCTTGGGCTTGGATGAAGATTTCGGAGCCTGGAACGATCGGTGATACCTGGCATGGTGAAGACAAGGTAGCAAGATCTTCAGGGGCTTAGTGTTAGGTTTATTTAAGGGGAGTTTGGGTTAGATTAGGGGTATGTGGGTGGTGGGTTGTAATGTTGGGGGGGGTATTGTATGGTTTTTTTTACAGGCAAAAGAGCTGAATTCTTTGGGGCATGCCCCGCAAAGGGCCCTTTTAAGGGCTGGTAAGGTAAAAGAGCTTTGAACTTTTGTAATTTAGAATAGGGTAGGGCATTTTTTTATTTTGGGGGTCTTTGTTATTTTATTAGGGGGCTTAGAGTAGGTGTAATTAGTTTAAAATTGTTGTAATTTTTTTCTAATGTTTGTAAATATTTTTTTATTTTTTGTAACTTAGTTCTTTTTTATTTTTTGTACTTTAGTTAGTTTATTTAATTGTATTTATTTATAGGAATTGTATTTAATTTATTTATTGATAGTGTAGTGTTAGGTTTAATTGTAGATAATTGTAGGTAGTTTATTTAATTAATCTATTGATAGTGTAGTGTTAGGTTTAATTGCAACTTAGGTTAGGATTTATTTTACAGGTAATTTTGTAATTATTTTAACTAGGTAGCTATTAATTAGTTATTAACTATTTAATAGCTATTGTACCTGGTTAAAATAAATACAAAGTTGCCTGTAAAATAAAAATTAATCCTAAAATAGCTACAATATAATTATAATTTATATTGTAGCTATATTAGGGTTTATTTTACAGGTAAGTATTTAGATTTAAATAGGAATAAGTTATTTAATAAGAGTTAATTTATTTCGTTAGATAAAAATTATATTTAACTTAGGGGGGTGTTAGTGTTAGGGTTAGACTTAGCTTTAGGGGTTAATACATTTATTATAGTAGCGGTGATCTCCGATCGGCAGATTAGGGGTTAATTATTGTAGGTAGCTGGCGGCGACGTTGTGGGGGGCAGATTAGGGGTTAATAAATATAATATAGGGGTCGGCGGTGTTAGGGGCAGCAGATTAGGGGTACATAACTATAATGTATGTTGCGGCGGTATACGGAGCGGCAGATTAGGGGTTAAAAAAGAATGCAGGTGTCAGCGATAGCGGGGGCGACAGATTAGGGGTTAATAAGTGTAAGGTTAGGGGTGTTTAGAATTGGGGTACATGTTAGAGTGTTAGGTGCAGACGTAGGAAGTGTTTCCCCATAGAAAACAATGGGGCTGCGTTAAGAGCTGAACGCTGCTTTTTTGCAGGTGTTAGGTTTTTTTTCAGCTCAAACAGCCCCATTGTTTTCTATGGGGATATCGTGCACGAGCACGTTTTTGAAGCTGGCCGTGTCCGTAAGCACCGCTGTTATCTAGAGTTGCAGTGGCGTTAAATTATGCTCTACGCTCCCTTTTTGGAGCCTAACGCACTGAAAACCCAGCCATTCTGTGAACTCTAAATACCAGCGGTATTTAAAAGGTGCGGGAGAAAAAAAGCACGCGTAGCTAACGCACCCCTTTGGCCGCCAAACTCTAAATCTAGCCGAATGTTTGTTAAACTCTGCTTGCTGAATATACTGAGCTTTGAAACAAGTGACTGCATAATCAACTGCTTTAATTTAATGCTCAATGTTTGTTAAACTCTGCTTGCTAATCTAACTGCACAATATTGTTAGAGACAGCTTAATCAATGATTCAAATTATCATTCCAGCTTTGTGATAACTCTTCTAACTTGTTAAAAAAACACTTTAATGCACTAAAGACTGATACTGGCATATAGCCTGACTTAACAAGTGAAATATCTCCTCTAAAACACATTCTTAACCGTTTCACCACCAACTCTGTTACATACTTGCTGGTGTGAATACACTTAATCTAATTTCAAACAAACTGCTAAATCCTCTTATTTGATTATTCAACACATTAAGTTTCATATGTGTTTGAATCTATAAGGATTAGCTACAAAACAAAATATTATTTTTATTTAACAATAAGCTAAAACACTGTGAATATCCATTTAAAGAGACAGTGTATGACAGAATTATCAAGCCTATAAAACACTGAATAATGGATCCTACAGCTATGGCAAATGAGATTACCTCTTTGAACCAAAAAATAGACATTCTTGCTCAAGGTTTAACAGAAGTGCAAAATGAAAACCATACATTGAAATGTATGATGAATGATTTTTTTTTCTCAAAGACCTGTTGAACACCCAGAACCCCATATTAATCCTCCCAAAGTTTTCTCAGGGGAACGCTGTCGCTTCCGTGAGTTTAGGAATGCATGTATGCTATTATTTTCCATGAAGCCCAAAACCTATCACACTGATAGGATCAAGGTCTGTCCCACAATCTCATATTTAAGTGGTGAATCGAGATCCTGGGCTGATAGATTTTTCGAGACAGCTGCCCCTATCTTGGATTCTGTAGAATTTTTTTTTAGGTCTATGGCAGTCCTATATGAGGATGCCAACACCCAGATAACCGCCGAAAACAACTTAAGAACCCTGAAACAGGGCAAAAGAGTGGTTGAAGATTATGAAGCCGAATTTCAGTTATGGGCTACAGACTCTCAATGGAACTCTGTTAGTTTGAGAAATCAGTTCCGCCTGGGCCTTTCGGAACATGTCAAGGATGAATTATCCAGAATAGAACCACCTGATATGCTGGAAACTCTCATTAAGATAATTATTTCCATGGACAGGCGATACAGAGAAAGAAGGGCTGAAAAACAACACTCTGATTTCTACCCCAAAACATTTACACCTGTACAAACAGAAAAAACATCCTCTGCTCCAACTCCCATCGGGGGCATACGGCATGTTTATAGATAAAACCTTTGTAAATAGTATTAAAATACCAAGTGTGCTTAAGCAAACACCTGTTTATGTGAAGGTAATTGACGGTTCTACTTATTTAAAAGGTCCCATAACTCATCACACTATTCCCATACTGGTAACTAGTTCTACTGGACACAGTGAGTACATCACATTTGATATTATACCGAGTTCACTACATACCATAATTCTAGGTTATCCTTGGCTACACAAGCATAATCCCACAATAGATTGGTTTAAAAACAGTATCACATTCAACTCAAGCTATTGTTCATCCACTTGTTACCCTTACCTGCAGATAACACATTTGCAACCTGAAATACCTTCAGAGTACCACGACTTTGCAGATGTTTTTGACCTAAAAGAGGCAGAAAATCTGCCACCCCATAGACCATTTGACTGCCCCATAGACACTAAACCTGGTACTACTATCCCTTTTGGGCGGATATTCTCTTTGTCCCAAAAAGAGTTAAAACAACTAAGGGATTATCTTGATGACAATCTGAGGAAAGGGTTTATTTTGACATCCACCTCACCAGCTGCTGCTGGTATTTTTTTTTGTGACCAAAAAGAATGGTACCCTACGTCCTATAATAGATTACAGGGGTCTAAATTCTATTACTATAAAAAATAGATACCCTCTCCCCCTTATTCCTGAACTACTCGAAAGGTTAACCAATGCATCTGTTTTTACTAAGATAGACCTAAAAGGGGCCTATAATTTGATACGCATTAGGAAGGGGGATGAGTGGAAAACAGCCTTCCGAACCCGCTATGGCCTTTTTCAATACAATGTAATGCCCTTTGGGTTAACAAACGCTCCTGCCACCTTCCAATTCTTTATTAATTAAATATTCAAAGACCTAATGGATGTGTGTGTCATAATATACTTAGACAATATATTAATCTATTCAAACAACATCACTGACCACAAAAAACATGTAAGGTGGGTACTTGCTAGGCTAAGGGAACATCGACTATACGCCAAAGCAGAGAAATGTGTGTTTCATGTAAAAACAATAAAATTTTGGGGTTATATAATCTCCCCTAATGGGATACATATGGATCCAGATAAGGTCTCAGCGGTTGTTAACTGGCCCAAACCCACTTCAGTTAAGTCATTACAGAGATTTTTGGGCTTCTCTAATTTTTATAGGAGATTTATTAAAGATTTCTCAACCACTGTGCAACCGTTAACCAAATTGACAGGGAAACAGAAATTTATCTGGTCTCAAGAAGCTCAAGAAGCTTTTGAAAAGTTAAAAAATGTTTCACTACTGCTCCAGTCTTACAATTACCTAACCCAGTCGCACAGTTCATTCTTGAGGTTGATGCCTCCAATGTGGGCATTGGAGCAATTCTCTCTCAATCAGGAAAAGACACTACTGTTAACCACCCAATCGCTTTCTACTCCCGACTTCTCACATCAGCAGAGAACTATTCTGTGGGAGATCTCGAATTATTAGCCATAAAAAGTGCCTTTGAGCACTGGAGGCATTTACTAGAAGGGACATCCAAACCCTTCTTAGTGTTAACTGATCATAAAAATTTACAATATCTAAACAAAAACAAAACCCTATCCTCGCGTCAAGTGAGATGGTCTCTTTTTTTTTTTTTTTTTCAAAAAGCTTTATTGAAGTAAATAAATACAGAAATAACATATCCAGTAAAATATACTATAGGTACATAAACAAAAGTATTTATAACATCAGCTTGGATACAAAACAATTTCACTTCACAGTGTGTTGCGCCCAAACCGCCGGATGGGCCGTTGGAGTGAGCATTTATAGATATAAATAATTTTTTTTTTTTGGGATTAATTTTTTTGCACTGGTAATCATTATTAGCAGAAGAGAGAGATGTGCCGCGCTTTGTGTTTTAGGTAAAGACAAAAATAACAAAATGTTGGGTGTGCTTGGGATATCTAAATTTAGAGTTTCCCCCATCTTTTTCATAACTCCCGACCAAAATGACAATATACATGGGCAACTCCACCAGATATGTAAAATTGATCCAACCTCCCCACATCCCCTCCAGCATAGAGAGCTCAAAGTAGGGAATATCTTGTGGAGCCTTATAGGGGTAAGGTACCATCTACTCATGTATTTAATGTGTAGTTCCTGAATTGTTGATGATACTGATGACTTTTTAATGAGTCTGAAGGCCCTAAGCCAAGGTTCCGGTTCTAAGTCCAAACCTAGCTCATCTATCCATCGCTTTGTATATGTTGGTAATGCTTCAGAACCCTGGAGGATTAATGACTTGTACAATATGGATATCAAGTGCTTGGGCACAACCTCCATTATGCAGATTTTTTCAAAATTTGTGAGTGTTCTACCTAGTTCTTGTCTGCGTTTATGACTTGTGATAAAGTGGTGTAATTGGCGATAATGTAACCAGCAGGAGAAGATTGTGGGTAGTGAGTTTGCGAGGTCTACTTGTGGTGCGATTTTTCCATCAACTATCATTCCAAAAACGGATCCCTCCTTAATTTTGTAAGGCGCAAGTTTATATATTCCTCTACTATGGTATGGGATTTCAGGGTTTTCCAGAGTGGGAGACAATGGGGAATATCTAGTGGAAATATGCGTAGATGTGGCTATAGTCTTGTCCCATATATTGAGTGTCTCCTCTATCAGATGATATTTAACCACTGCAGGGGGGCGCTGTGAGGGCAGAATCCAGGCGAGAGTTCCCATATTGTTTAATTTAAAGATCTGTCTATCCAGATCTATCCATGCCTTAGTAGTTAGGTTCTGTGCCCATTCTGCAATTCTTTGTAAACCTACCGCCTGCTTATAAGAAGCTATATCTGGCAACCCCAGCCCCCCTCTATCTCTCGGAAGATACATAGTGCGTTTGGGTAATCTGGGTTTGGTGTTAGCCCAAACAAATTGTTCAATCAAGTTCTGCATCTGAGTAATATAGCTTTTAGGGAGTTCAATAGGTAAAGTTTGAAATAAATACAGTATACGAGGGAGAATATTCATCTTGATGACACCTGCTCTCCCCAGCCAAGAAATTGTCCCAGATCTCCAAGACGAGAGGTCAGCCATAATATCGTTCTTCAGGGGGATATAATTAAGTTTTAAAAAGATCCGAAGAGTCAGATGTCAGATAGATACCCAAGTATTTAAGCTTATGACTTGCTACAGGGTCTCTTTTTTTTGACCGATTTAACTTTTCCATCACCTATAGACCAGGTTCAAAAAATTTACAAGCTGATGCCTTGTCTCACTCTTTTGATGTTCAACCAGAGCAAGAGGCATTATAACATATCATCCCACCTCATAAAGTCATTGCAGCTACAACTACAATACAAGAAGACCTAGTATTGGCACTTCAACAAGATACAAACATTCCATCTGTTTGTATTAAGGACATATGCTCTGGTCTTTATTACTATGGAAATCTACTATACGTACCTCCACTTATGAGAAAAACCCTCCTACAACTACACCATGATTCACCCTTCTCAGGGCACCCGGGCATCTCCAAGACCCAAGAGCTTCTAAGCCGGAATTATTGGTGGCCTGGTCTAAAAAATGATACATATGAATATGTCAGACACTGTATCACTTGTGCACAAAGTAAAAAAAGAACATCACAGACCATTCGGTTTATTACAACCACTTCCTATACCAGAAGTACCTTGGAGAATGATTGGAATGAACTTTATTGTGGATTTACCACCATCTAACAACTTCACAACTATATTAGTTGTGATTGACCATCTAACCAGATTAGCACATTTCATTCCTTTGAAGAAGATTCCTAATGCCTTGACAACTGCCAAGTCATTTTTCATCATATTGTAAAACTACACGGACTTCCAACATCAATAGTGACTGATCGTGAAACGCAGTTCACGTCAAGATTCTGGAAGGAACTTTGTCATCTTCTGAAAATCACATCCAGACTCTCAACAGCATTCCATCCTCAATCTAACGGGCTTACAGAATGAGTAAACCAGACCTTAGAACAATATCTACGTTGCTACATCTCACATCTTCAAGACGACTGGTCCAAATGGTTACCACTGGCTGAATTTGCCTATAATAATTCAACCAACACTTCAACTAAAACTTCACCTTTCTACGCAACATATGGATATCATCCAATGACTTTACCAAATTTGATAACTAACTCAACTTCACCCTTTGCCGAGGATTACATCACCAGTATTAAAAAGTCTATGACCCTGCTTAAGATGCACCTGGAAAAGGCAAAAGCAAATCAAAAGCTATATTACGACAAAAAGCATGTAATTCCTCCACCTTATAAAGTAGGAGATCAAGTATGGCTCTCAGCAAAGAATCTTAAACTGAAAGTTCCTTGTAAAAAGTTGGCAAACCAATTCCTTTGTCCTTTTACAATCCAAAAAATAATAAATCCTAATGCAGTAAAACTAAAATTACCATCTACACTAAGAATCCATTCCACTTTTCATGTTTCTCTGTTGAAACCCTTTTCAGGTATTGATGACCAGAACCCACAAGGTAATGCTGCATCCCCAGTGGAAATTGATGATCAGACTGAATATGAGGTAGAACACATATTAGATTCACGCTACCGCTGGAGAAGATTGGAATATCTCGTACATTGGAAGGGTTACGGACCCGAAGAGGATTCTTGGATTCCTGAGAAGGATCTCCATGCTCCTCGCTTGCTTTTGGAATTTTGTCGCAGATTCCCATCTAAGCCTGGATCACTAGCTCGGAGGGGACGGTCCTGAAAGGGGGGACCTGTCATATACTGTACCTTTAAGACATTATGTTCCACCTCTATCTAGCTCTCTCTATAAAAGGTTAATCAGATCACCTGTACCTTGCTTGATAATTAAAGTTTGTATGCTGTCTTACCAAGCCTTTGACAACTGAAGCTGAAACCTCTCTCATGCTTGCTGTTTACTCCAGAGTAGCAGAATATACTACTTGATCCCTAAACAAGCTATTTCAAACAAAGGTTCACTTAACTTCACAAAGATTGTCAGAAGACAGGTAACTCTTAACAATCTCTGCAACTGTGACGTCATCTACACAGGCCAACAAAGCCTGTCAGCTCTGTACTCACTCAGCTGCAGGTCAAGACACAGCTGGCTCGCTCTGCACTTTCCTCCACAATCGCACTAAAGGAAAAACCGGACGTTACCTGAAAAAGCAGTTATCATCACAACTTACCGCAAGTATACTTTTGTATTGTTGGAAACTTACCGGTATATCTAAACTGTGTTCCTTGTTCTCTCAAATTACAAGCTGTTCATTTTTACTAAGTGCCTGCAAAAACAACAGCTGTGTTATTATTCCTCTCTGTAAGTTGTAACTTGCTTGCTAAACTCTGCTTGCTGAACAAACTGAGCTTTGAAACAAGTGACTGCATAATCAACTGCTTTAATTTAATGCTCAATCGGCTAGATTTAGAGTTCTGCGGCCAAAGGGGTGCGTTAGCTACGCGTGCTTTTTTTCCCCCCGCACCTTTTAAACAACGCTGGTATTTAGAGTTCACAGAATGGCTGCGTTAGGCTCCAAAAAAGGGAGCGTAGAGAATATTTACCGCCACTGCAAGTCTCGATACCAGCGTTGCTTATGGACGCGGCCAGCTTCAAAAACGTGCTCGTGCACGATTCTCCCATAGGAAACAATGGGGCAGTTTGAGCTGAAAAAAAACCTAACACCTGCAAAAAAGCAGCGTTCAGCTCCTAACGCAGCCCCATTGTTTCCTATGGGGAAACAGTTCCTAAGTCTGCACCTAATACCCTAACATGTACCCCGAGTCTAAACACCCCTAACCTTACACTTATTAACCCCTAATCTGCCACCCCCGCTATCGCTGACCCCTGCATATTATTTTTAACCCCTAATCTGTCGCTCCGTACACCGCCGCAACCTACGTTATCCCTATGTACCCCTAATCTGCTCCCCCTAACACCGCCGACCCCTATATTATATTTATTAACCCCTAATCTTCCGCCCCCGCTATCGCTGACCCCTGCATATTATTATTAACCCCTAATCTGCCGCTCCGTACACCGCCGCAACCTACGTTATCCCTATGTACCCCTAATCTGCTCCCCCTAACACCGCCGACCCCTATATTATATTTATTAACCCCTAATCTTCCGCCCCCGCTATCGCTGACCCCTGCATATTATTATTAACCCCTAATCTGCCGCTCCGTACACCGCCGCAACCTACGTTATCCCTATGTACCCCTAATCTGCTGCCCCTAACACCGCCAACCCCTATATTATATTTATTAACCCCTAATCTGCCGCCCCCAATGTCGCCTCTACCTACCTACAATTATTAACCCCTAATCTGCCGACCGGATCTCACCGCTACTCTAATAAATGTATTAACCCCTAAAGCTAAGTCTAACACTAACACCCCCCTAAATTAAATATAATTTTAATCGAACGAAATAAATTAACTCTTATTAAATAAAGTAATCCTATTTAAAGCTAAATACTTACCTGTAAAATAAACCCTAATATAGCTACAATATAAATTATAATTATATTGTAGCTATTTTAGGATTAATATTTATTTTACAGGCAACTTTGTATTTATTTTAACCAGGTACAATAGCTATTAAATAGTTAATAACTATTTAATAGCTACCTAGTTAAAATAATTACAAAATTACCTGTAAAATAAATCCTAACCTAAGTTACAATTAAACCTAACACTACACTATCAATAAATAAATTAAATAAACTACCTACAATTATCTACAATTAAACCTAACACTACACTATCAATAAATTAATTAAATAAAATACCTACAAATAAATACAATTAAATAAACTAACTAAAGTACAAAAAATAAAAAAGAACTAAGTTACAAAAATTTAAAAAATATTTACAAACATTAGAAAAATATTACAACGATTTTAAACTAATTACACCTACTCTAAGCCCCCTAATAAAATAACAAAGCCCCCCAAAATAAAAAAATGCCCTACCCAATTCTAAAATTAAAATAGAAAAGCTCTTTTACCTTACCAGCCCTTAAAAGGGCCCTTTGCGGGGCATGCCCCAAAGAATTCAGCTCTTTTGCCTGTAAAAAAAAACATACAATACCCCCCCCAACATTACAACCCACCACCCACATACCCCTAATCTAACCCAAACCCCCCTTAAATAAACCTAACACTAAGCCCCTGAAGATCTTCCTACCTTATCTTCACCACACCGGGTATCACACCGATCCGTCCTGGCTCCGATGTCTTGATCCAAGCCTAAGCGGGGGGCTGAAGACATCCATCCTCCGGCTGAAGTCTTGATCCAAGCGGGCAGAAGAGGACATCCGGACCGGCAAACATCTGCATCCAAGCCGCATCTTCTATGTTCTTCCATCCGATGACGACCGGCTGATCTTCAAGACCTCCACCGCGGATCCATCCTCTTCTTCCAACGACTAGACGACGAATGAAGGTTCCTTTAAGGGACGTCATCCAAGATGGCGTCCCTTGAATTCCGATTGGCTGATAGGATTCTATCAGCCAATCGGAATTAAGGTAGGAAAATTCTGATTGGCTGATGGAATCAGCCAATCAGATTCAAGTTCAATCTGATTGGCTGATCCGATCAGCCAATCAGATTGAGCTCGCATTCTATTGGCTGATCGGAACAGCCAATAGAATGCGATCTCAATCTGATTGGCTGATTGGATCAGCCAATCAGATTGAACTTGAATCTGATTGGCTGATTCCATCAGCCAATCAGAATTTTCCTACCTTAATTCCGATTGGCTGATAGAATCCTATCAGCCAATCAGAATTCGAGGGACGCCATCTTGGATGACGTCCCTTAAAGGAACCTTCATTCGTCGTCTATTCGTCGGAAGAAGAGGATGGATCCGCGGTGGAGGTCTTGAAGATCAGCCGGTCGTCATCGGATGGAAGAACATAGAAGATGCGGCTTGGATGAAGATGTTTGCCGGTCCGGATGTCCTCTTCTGCCCGCTTGGATCAAGACTTCATCCGGAGCCTGGACTGATCGCTGATACCCGGTGTGGTGAAGATAAGGTAGGAAGATCTTTAGGGGCTTAGTGTTAGGTTTATTTAAGGGGGGTTTGGGTTAGATTAGGGGTATGTGGGTGGTGGGTTGTAATGTTGGGGGGGTATTGTATGTTTTTTTTCCAGGCAAAAGAGCTGAATTCTTTGGGGCATGCCCCGCAAAGGGCCCTTTTAAGGGCTGGTAAGGTAAAAGAGCTTTTCAATTTGTATTTTAGAATAGGGTAGGGCATTTTTTTTATTTTGGGGGGCTTTGTTATTTTATTAGGGGGCTTAGAGTAGGTGTAATTAGTTTAAAATTGTTGTAATATTTTTCTAATGTTTGTAAATATTTTTTTATTTTTTGTAACTTAGTTCTTTTTTATTTTTTGTACTTTAGTTAGTTTATTTAATTGTATTTAATTGTAGGTATTGTATTTAATTAATTTATTGATAGTGTAGTGTTAGGTTTATTTGTAACTTAGGTTAGGATTTATTTTACAGGTAATTTTGTAATTATTTTAACCAGGTAGCTATTAAATAGTTATTAACTATTTAATAGCTATTGTACCTAGTTCATATAATTACCTGCCTGTAAAATAAATATTAATCCTAAAATAGCTACAATATAATTATAATTTATATTGTAGCTATATTAGGGTTTATTTTACAGGTAAGTATTTAGATTTAAATAGGAATAATTTATTTAATAAGAGTTAATTTATTTCGTTAGATTTTAATTATATTTAACTTAGGGGGGTGTTAGTGTTAGGGTTAGACTTAGCTTTAGGGGTTAATACATTTATTAGAGTAGCGGTGAGATCTGGTCGGCAGATTAGGGGTTAATTATTGTAGGTAGGTGGAGGCGACGCTGGGGGCGGCAGATTAGGGGTTAATAAATATAATATAGGGGTTGGCGGTGTTAGGGGCAGCAGATTAGGGGTACATAGGGATAACGTAGGTTGCGGCGGTGTACAGAGCGGCAGATTAGGGGTTAATAATAATATGCAGGGGTCAGCAATAGCGGGGGCGGCAGATTAGGGGTTAATAAATATAATATAGGCGTCGGCGGTATTAGGGGCAGCAGATTAGGGGTACATAGGGATAACGTAGGTTGCGGCGGTGTACAGAGCTGCAGATTAGGGGTTAAAAAATTTTAATAGAGTGGCGGCGATGTGGGGGGGCCTCGGTTTAGGGGTACATAGGTAGTTTATGGGTGTTAGTGTACTTTAGAGCACAGTAGTTAAGAGCTTTATAAACCGGCGTTAGCCCAGAAAGCTCTTAACTACTGACTTTTTTCTGCGGCTGGAGTTTTGTCGTTAGATTTCTAACGCTCACTTCAGCCAAGACTCTAAATACCAGCGTTAGAAAGATCCCATTGAAAAGATAGGATACGCAAATGGCGTAGGGGGATCTGCGGTATGGAAAAGTCGCGGCTGCAAACTGAGCGTTAGACCCTTTCCTGACTGACTCTAAATACCAGCGGTAGCCCAAAACCAGCGTTAGGAGCCTCTAACGCTGGTTTTGACGGCTACCGCCAAACTCTAAATCTAGCCGAATGTTTGTTAAACTCTGCTTGCTAATCTAACTGCACAATATTGTTAGAGACAGCTTAATCAATGATTCAAACTATCATTCCAGCTTTGTGATAACTCTTCTAACTTGTTAAAAAAACACTTTAATGCACTAAAGACTGATACTGGCATATAACCTGACTTAACAAGTGAACTATCTCCTCTAAAACACATTCTTAACCGTTTCACCACCAACTCTGTTACATACTTGCTGGTGTGAATACACTTAATCTAGTTTCAAACAAACTGCTAAATCCTCTTATTTGATTATTCAACACATTAAAGTTTCATATGTGTTTGAATCTATAAGGATTAGCTACAAAACAAAATATTATTTTTATTTAACAATAAGCTAAAACACTGTGAATATCCATTTAAAGAGACAGTGTATGACACCAGCACCGTTAAGACCCTACGGATTATTTTGGCAATATTTCTACCTGTCATAAGCCCCACTTGGTCTTCACTGATAATTTTCCCCAGATGTTTCTTAAATCTATTTGCTATAATTGACATAAGAATTTTATAATCACAGTTAAGCAATGATATTGGTTTGTAGGATAACACATTTTCTAGATCTTTATCTTTCTTGGGTATCAAGGTGATAGTGGATGCTGAAAAATATTTCAAAGGCTTCTTATTTCCCATAAAATATGCATTATAGAGACTCATTAAGGTGCCTGCAATGTGATCTTTTAGAGTTTTATACATTTCAATCGGGAGTTGGTCTGGTCCAGGCGCTTTATTCGCTTTACATATTTTGATTTGGGCCACTACCTCTTCCGCTGAGATTGGAAGGTTTAATTCCACTAGGTCTTGCTCCATAATTTTGTGGACCCTACATTTACTCCAAAAGCTTTGTTTGTTCTGTGCGTTTACATTATCCCTCACATAGATCCTCTTATAGTATTCGAAAAAAACTTGTCTAATTTCACCCAGGTCGATAAGGGCTTTACCTTCATACTTAATTTTTTTTATCGTTTTACTACTTTGTCTATTTTTAATCAGTGCTGAAAGATATTTGGCTGACTTTCCATAATTACCACAGAATTTTGCTTTCTGTTTTAAGTCTTCTTGTATGACTTTATTGGGGAATGGGGAAACAATACAATAAGACAAATACAGGGGGAATTGAGGGCCCTATTCCCGTGGGAACTTACAATCTAGATTTGTAGGAGGATGGGAAACAGGAGGTGGGGACTGCAAAGGTGAGAATGATAGTAGTGAGGAGATAGAGGGCAACTGTTAGTTAAGTGAAGTTAGTTTGTTAATAAGTCAGATGATAGGATTCCCTGAACAGAAAGGTCTTTAGGGAACGTTTAAAGGAGGAGAGGTTAGGGGCAAGTCTGACAGCTCGAGGAAGTGCGTTCCAGAGGGTTGGTGCCGCATGAGAGAAGTCCTGTAGTCTAGCATGAGAGGAGGTGATGGTAGAGGACGCAAGAAGCAGGTCATTGTTGGATCTTAGGGGACGGGCAGGAGTATATTTGTTGATGAGTGAGGACAGGTAGGGTGGGGCAGCATTGGTGAGGGCTTTGTAGGTCAGGGTGAGAATTTTGAATTTAACTCTGTTGTGAATGTGGAGCCAGTGGAGGGACTCACAGAGAGGTGCAGCAGAAACAGAGCATCGAGAGAGGTGGATTAGCCTGGCAGATGCATTTAGGATGGATTGGAGGGGAGAGAGGTGGGAGAGAGGGAGGCCAGTTAGTAAGTTGTTACAGTAGTCAAGTCGGGAAATTACCAGGGAGTGGATTAGCTATTTAGTAGTTTCAGCATTCAGAAATGGATGAATTTTGGAGATATTGCGAAGGTGGTTGCGGCAGGATGAAGAGAGCAGTTGGATGTGGGGAATGAAGGACAGATTTGAGTCAAGCATGACTCTGAGGCAGCAGACTTGGGGTGATGGGGAGATAGTGGTGCCGCCAACAGTGATAGAAAAATTAGAAACTGGAGTGGAGTTAGAGGAGGGAATTAGAAGTAGTTCGGTCTTGCACATATTTATTTTTAGGTGGTGAGAGGCCATCCAGGAGGAAATGCCAGATAAGCAGTCGCTGATGTGAGAATTGACAGAAGTAGAGAGTGCAGGGGTGGAAAGGTAGATCTGGGTGTCATCAGCATAGAGATGATAGCTGAAGCCATAGCTGTTGATAAGTTTACCCAGTGAAGAAGTGTAAATAGAGAAGAGTAGAGGACCCAGGACAGAGCCTTGGGGTACTCCAACAGACAGAGGCAGTAGAGAGGAAGAGTCACCAGCAAAAGTGATGGAAAAGGATCTGTTAGAGAGATAAGAGTGAATCCAGGAGAGGGCAGTGTCACAGAGACCAAGAGAGCTGAAAGACCGTAGGAGAAGGGGGTGGTCAACAGTGTCAAAGGCAGCAGAAAGGTTGAGTAAGATGAGTATGGAGTAGTAGCCTTTGTTTTTAGCAGAAAAGAGATCGTTAGTAACCTTCGTGAGGGCAGTCTCAGTTGAGTGTTGGGGACGGAAGCCAGATTGAAGGGGGTCAAGCAATGAGTTGGAGGACAGGAAGAGGGTTAGGCGATTGAAGCTAGTGGGAGCAGTAATTTTGAAACTAGCGGGAGCAGTGATATGGGGCGGTAGTTTGCAGGGAAGTTAGGGTCAAGGCAGGGTTTTTTGAGGATGGGGTGACCTTTGAATGTTTGAAAGAGGTAGGGAATGAGCCGGTAGAAAGGGATAGATTGAATATGTGAGTAAGAGCCGGAGTGAGGGTGGGAGACAGAGGAGGAATTAGATGTGAAGGAATAGGGCCAATTGGGCAGGTAGTGAGGTGTGAGGAAGACAAAAGGGAAGCCACTTCACTCTCAGTGGTTGGGATGAGGGCGCAGAGAGTGGCAGAGGGGGTGACTTGGAGTGGAGTTGGGAGATTGCAGGTTTGTGTCGGGATGTTTCCTCAGATTGCAAGTGTTTTATTGAAAAAATAGTCAGCAAGGTCTTGAGCACTGAATGCAGATGAGAGGGGTGGTGCAGGTGGGTGGAGGAGAGAGTTGAAAATGGAGAAGAGTCTTTTGGGGTTTGAGGAGTGAGTGGATATAAGAGAAGAGAAGTAGGTTTGCTTAGCTAAGCGAAGGGCAGAGGTGTAAGAGTAAAGAATGAACTTATAGTGCATGAAATCAGGTTCAGAGCGGGATTTCCTCCATGCACGTTCAGCAGTGCGGGAGCATTTTTGTAGGTGACGTGTTTGTTGGGAGTGCCAGGGTTGGAGCTGACGATGTGGGACTTTGCGAGGTTGGGGCGGAGCGAGAGTTTCTAGTGCAGCAGAGAGAGTATTGTTATATTGGGTTATAGCAAGGTCAGGGCAGAATATTGTGGAAGTGTGGGGGAGGCGTATTTGAATAATTTGACTTTTCGTCTAAAGAATAGATCCCTTTCCTGTTTTTTTCTACATATTTGTCCCAAGTTTGTTTAGATGGGCTTGAGATGTATGCTTCATAACTGTTTCTTACTTGACTGGTCAATTGCATTTCTCTTGCTTTATATGTTTTCTCACATTTACATAAATATGCCTTTATCTCACCCCTTATAAATGCCTTAAAAGCTTCCCACAGAACCTCTGGTTTAATTATATATTCTCTAGTATTATGCAGATATTCATTCCACTTGGCTATCAACCAATTATTAAACTATAGTTTATTACTTAGATATGTAGGAAAGGAAAGTCTGGCAAAATTTGGCCCAAAGTCTGGACCAATTTTAATCTGAAGTGAGACAACCGCATGGTCTGAAATAAAAATGTCCTTTATATCTGTATTAACATAAAACATAAAGAAAGTCTGAATGTTATCCCTTACAGGCTTATTTTGCAGTACTGTATACAAAGCCTGGGGAATGAGATTTCTTCTTGTTGCTTTTAGTGTTAAACCTTATAGTCAATAGCTAACAAATTAAATTTAGTACGTGTAGAATGAGTGTTGTGGTAGACACTGTAGCTCTTATCCTTAGGTAAACACTTGTATCCGCAGCAGTATGTGATTTTCCAAAATAAATATATAGCAGAATGGTCTGTTGCGGTATAAGCAATTGAAGATAACCAAAATTGAAAAAGTAAAAAACGCTCACTCACCAGTAATCCTTTCCGTGCAGGGCTGTTTGTCTCTCTGCATATGTTGAAGATCACTTGTTTCCTTGATGGTTGTATTTCACAAACATAGTAAAGTTTGGTGCTGATAAATAAGCAATGTCTTGTTTGTATATAAACATAAAAGTCTATATGGTGAGCGTATTTTTACTGACTGCTGGTAGCGGGTTTAGCCCAATGAGGACCGCTAGAGAAAAAATAGCACAGTCATAAATTCACCGAAGTGAAATGTATCCAGCAGTTAATGGACCGAGTTGGGTATAAATAAAAAATAGCTTTATTTGTATCAAAAGTAAAACTTGACTATAACAAAGTCAAAAAAGTAACAATACCACAGCCAGAGAGTCAACCTAACAGCATAGTGGTTTCACATCCAACATGTTTCGTGCCATTACAGCACTTTGACTTTGTCAGTCAAGTTTTACTTTTGATACAAATAAAGCTATTTTTTATCTATACCCAACTCGGTCCATTAACTGCTGGATACATTTCACTTCGGTGAATTTATGACTATATCTGTATTAAGAACGTGGTTTAACAAATGATTTGAAACAAGAAAGAGATCTATTCGCGAGAACGTGCCATATGATTTTGATTTACAGGTGTAAGCTCTTACATCAGGAAAGTGAGTACGCCAGATATCAAACACATTCAAATCTGTCATAAAACTGGAAAGTATCCTATTTCTCCCTTGTTCACATTTATTCAAGCACTTACATTGATCTAATCAAGGTTTAGGGGCTATATTTAAATCTCCAGCAATGAATAATTTTCTTACCAGTGTAGCTCATCAATTTTACTTTTACTACTTATATTATTTTTAAAAACATGTCCCTTTCTGATTTAGCTTTTATATAATCAGCCAAAGTAATATCATTGGAATCATTAATATATAATTTATACTTATTTTTTAGTTGATTTGCCAGCTTTATATCACGTGCCAACATTTTCTTTTTCCATTTAAAGGGACACTGAACCCAATTTTTTTCTTTTGTGATTCAGATAGAGCATGCAATTTTAAGCAACTTTCTAATGAACTCCTATTATCATTTTTTCTTTGTTCACTTGCTATCTTTATTTGAAAAAGAAGGTATCTAAGTTTTTTTGTTTCAGTACTCTGGACAGCACTTTTTTATTGGTGGATGAATTTATCCACCAATCAGCAAGGAAAACCTAGGTTGTTTACCAAAAATGGGCCGGCATCTAAACTTACATTCTTGCAGTTCAAATAAAGATACCAAGAGAATGAAGAAAATTTCATAATAGGAGTAAATTAGAAAGTTGCTTAAAATTTCATGCTCTATCTGAATCACAAAAGAAAAAATTTGGGTACAGTGCCCCTTTAACTAAATAAGCTTTTTTTTTTCACCGCAAAGAACCGCTTTAGCAGCTTCCCAGAAGATTTCAGTCTTATGGTAATAGTTGTTATTTTTCTGCCCTATATTGTTTCCACTTTTGTATTAAAAATCCACAAAAATCAATATCTTGTACTAGATGTTTAGGGAAAAAAAATTATTAGCACCTGCCTTCGTTTGGCACATACCATCTATCGAGAGACCAATTATCGCATGATCAGAAACAATTATATCTTCTATAATAGGTTTTAGGTCCAGGGGCAACATTTTTTCTTTTATTAGAAATAGGTCTATACGAGACATTACTTTATGTGTTTTGGATACACAGGTAAATGTTTTTGTATCCGGGTTTTTAATTCGCCATATATCAAGCATGTTCAATTTATAGCGGAAAGCTCTAAACAATCTTTCTTCTGGTTTTCTACCTATAGGACCTTTACCATTTCTATTCTATCTATTCCCGGGGTTGTTGTCATATTGAAATCCCCAGCGATAATCACATTTTTGTTGATATGTGGAAAAAGTTTAATGTATAGTTTATCCCAGAACTCTGGGTCTAATTCATTCGGGCCATATACATTGCAAATAACTACTAAAGTGTCCCCATATTCTACTTCTATTATTATACATCTCCCCCCTGGGTCCCGTATCTGTGTTAAAATCTTGTAGCTAAATGTTTTGGAAAATAATACTGCTACCCCTCTTTTACGTTTCGGGCCAGGGGCAGATATAATTTCTCCGACCCATTTACATTTAAGTTTCTTCATCTCATCATCCGGCAGATGTGTCTCCTGTAAAAGGGCAATATCTGGATTGCTTTTTTTTAGTAGTTTTAGAATTATACTCCTTTTAGCCGGGGAGGTTATTCCACCTACGTTCCACGATAATATATTAACCATGTTTTTTTTTCCCTAAGATTTAATAAGAAGAGAAAAAAAAATACATAAGGGTGACACAAACTCTTAAAATAACAATTCATATATTCAATATTACGTTTCTTAATTTCTATACCCATAAATATTGGCGCAAACAGAGCCGCCAATAAACTGTCTTTAACCGATATCACTATATATTGGCACAACAAAACAACAAGCTTAAGAGTGTACCACACATCATAAAAAAGATAAAATAAAACAATCAGAAGATAAGAAAAATAAATAAACCACACAAAAACACAGTAAAATGCAATAACTTCCATATGTGGCCACTTCCATATGTGGTTAAGATATGTGTCAGTTCTTCCTAACTCCAATATTCTTATGTGTAATGTGCAGCAACTGTTCTAAGTTTCAATGCTTTAAATACAAGAAAATAAAAATAAAAAATAATTAAATAAATAAAACTAATAAGCATACTAAAAGAACAGAAGGCAAGTATGGGATATATTGTGCTCCTATAGAGTCCTAATTTATTCTCTGGCTTCTTGTACGGTTTTCAGTGTTATATTTTCATTGTTTATTTTAAAACAGATTTTAGCTGGATAAATGAGTGTAGCCTGAACACCTTTCTGTATTAAGGTTGTGCAGTGGGGGGACATTTCTCTGCATCTCATTGAGGTCTCAAAAGAAAAATCTTGAAAGAGAAGGATCTTTTACTTTTAAAATGTCCCAAAAGAATTTATCCAGTTTATTTGGTCCATAGACATTGCATAGGACTAATTTTGCACCCTGTATTATTACTTCTACAATTAAATACCTGCCCTGGGGATCTATGTCGAGACTTTGCATTGCAAACCTTTGTGGAATAAGATTGCCACTCCCCTTTTCCTCCCACAGAATGGAGAATAAACAATATCTCCCACCCAGTTGGATTTCAGTTTGAGCGCCTCGTCTGGTTTTAAGTGGGTCTCTTGCAAGAAGACAATTTGTGGATTAAATTAACTTACATTTTTCAATATTAATTTCCTTTTAATAGGGGAGGTTATCCCGCCCACATTCCAGGATAGAATATTTATCTTATCCATATTCCTTTAACTGCAAATAGCTATACAAAAAACTTTAACCTTGTCCTGTATGGAGTGGGGGGAAGGAGTCGGGAGGAGAGCTCAAAACATAAAAAAAAAATTAAAATCTTTATTTTACACTTTGACCTGAACCTTAAAAACCCCGGCTGTTTCAGTAAAATATTAGCTAAGTGGCCACCCTACTGCCAGCTCCATATCAGATCTCAGATTCCTGGAGCTACAGCCACTCAGAATGTCACATGGCCGTGCCCAGGAGCAGTGGCACCGGCAGTAGTTCTGCCCCTGTCTCATGCCCACACCATATGCCAGGCCCTGCCCCCGTCTGCCAATCACATATGCAATATCAGTCCCTCCAGCTGCTCTCTGCAGTGCCGTCTATGACATTTAGTAGCAGGTAGTGATTTAAGCTTTAGAACACAAAGATGAAACAAGTTACAGCTGCAAGCTATAAATCTACAACATGAGCTTTATTTTGTAATAAAAGTGCAGAAGAGCCCTAATAAGATTGTGATATATGTGCCCCTTATCTAGTTGCCCTGTCTGCCCCTTACACCACTTACTGTAAGCCTCTCCTCTATCAGTTTACTCACCTTGTGGTCTTAATCTCCTATATTTATAGCCTACAGACGCATAGTAGCGCTCAGGCACTTTACAAATGTGTAATTAGTAAAATATTATAGTGTTTCTCCCACTTCCAAAATTATTTCCCTATAAAACAGAAAGGGGTGATATAAAATTATTTCCCTATAAAACAGAAAGGGGCGATATAAAATGATTTCCCTATAAAACAGAAAGGGGCAATATAAAATGATTTCCCTATAAAACAGAAAGGGGCGATATAAAATGATTTCCCTATAAAACAGAAAGGGGCGATATAAAATGATTTCCCTATAAAACAGAAAGGGGCTATATAAAATTATTTCCCTATAAAACAGAAAGGGGCGATATAAAATGATTTCCCTATAAAACAGAAAGAGGCAATATAAAATTATTTCCCTATAAAACAGAAAGGGGCGATATAAAATTATTTCCCTATAAAACAGAAAGGGGGATATAAAATGATTTCCCTATAAAACAGAAAAGGGGCGATATAAAATGATTTCCCTATAAAACAGAAAAGGGGCGATATAAAATGATTTCCCTATTAAACAGAAAGGGGCTATATAAAATGATTTCCCTATAAAACAGAAAGGGGCTATAAAATTATTTCCCTATAAAACAGAAAGGGACTATATAAAATTATTTCCCTATAAAACAGATAGGGGCAATATAAAATGATTTCCCTAAAAAACAGAAAGGGGCGATATAAAATGATTTCCCTATAAAACAGAATGGGGCGATATAAAATGATTTCCCTATAAAACAGAAAGGGGCGATATAAAATGATTTCCCTATAAAACAGAAAGGGGCGATATAAAATGATTTCCCTATAAAACAGAAAGGGGCAATATAAAATGATTTCCCTATAAAACAGAAAGGGGCAATATAAAATGATTTCCCTATAAAACAGAAAGGGATGATATAAAATTATTTCCCTATAATACAGAAAGGGGCAATATAAAATTATTTCCCTATAATACAGTGTAAGGGTTGCTGTGTGTTTGACCTTTCTTCTGTCCCTTTAAGGCCTTGCCTATTTAAGGCACCTCCTACCAGCACGTCATTGCTGGTTAATTGAGATCGTTTGCCTGACTTTGTCTCAAGTTGGTGGTTACGACCTGGCTGCCTGCTTGAACCCAGCCTCGCTACAGTTTTGTTTCTACTTACGGTGATTAGTAAGTTTCTCCTCATCTCATCCTCTCTGCTTCAGCTACCTCAGACTGTCAGGGACTCGCACTCTCGCAGCACTAACAACAGTTGATTCTCCGCGGAACTCACTGCCGCCTACGTCATCAGCTACAGCCGAGTGCTTCTCTCCCTGCTAGACGGATCCTCTTCGCCTCTGCTCTCTGACCGCTCCGGTCCCACAGCAACTCCTGTGATACCACGCTCCTATCAGAGCGCCCAGGACCATCCCCTGCATACACTAAGGTTAGATTTAAAACCTATCTCTTTGTGACACTCTCTGATATGCTGAGTAAAGATACAGTTGCAAAACATCTGAATTCTGTTAACCCTTTACTAACTGTCTCTGAATTGTTGCAGTTCACATACACAGTAAACCTCAGTGACTTATGCCATAGTGAACTGAAAGCTAACAATCTATATGTTATCTAACCTGTTCTCTTCTGGCAGATACTACCTCTGGTTCCCCTAGCGAACAACAACATATTTTGATTTAGGTTGTTAACCATACTCATCTAGAAAGTAATACCTGAAACAATTGATAAATATAAGGATCCTGCTCCATACCATTACATAATTAACCAGCCATAAAAAATAGGAATTAGTGTTTTTTCGCACAGTTAATTCCTGTAACCTTTCTCTTTATACCCATAAGCCAACATGGAACAAGAACCTCTAAATGAAAAGGTACAAGTTCTATCAGACAGATTGGATGCTTTATCCGGACCCTTCCATGAATTACAAGTGGAAAATCAGGCTTTAAAAGCCTGTCTACGGGAGGTACTAGCCCCCAAACCTACTGTTACTGATTCTCCCCCAGAACCCTTGGTCTCTCCCCCAGAGAAGTTCTCTGGAGATCGGACACGCTTCAGGGAGTTCAGGAATTCCTGTATGCTGCTCTTCAAAATGAAGCCACGCACTTACCCCTCAGAGAGGGCTAGAGTCCTTACAGTAATATCGTATCTCAGGGGGGAGCCCAGGGCCTGGGCAGACACTTTTTATGAGAATCAGTATTCCATACTGGGGTCCCTTTCAACATTCTTTAATCAAATGTCTGCGCTATATGATGACCCTTTAAGCAGGTCTCAGCCGAAAATACACTTAGGTCATTGAAACAAAGGAGGAATCCAGTCGAAAATTACATCACACAGTTCAAAATCTCCGCTCGTGATTCAGAGTGGAATGAGGTTTCTCTCAAGACGCAGTTCCGCCTAGGGTTGTCCGAAGAGATAAAAGATGAACTGTCACGCACAGGAATCCCTGATTCTTTAGAAGATTTCTTCACACTCACCATAAACATCGATAGACGCCTTAGGGAACGTCGCAATGAAAAGGCTAGTGGCTCCAAGAATTATCTATCCACACCTACGTATCAAGTTAAAGAAACCCCACAACCCATGGATATAGGGTTTATGAAGGGGCCTCTAACCCCTCAAGAGAAATCAAGAAGGAAGATGCACAGTCTGTGCATGTACTGTGCCTGCCCCACACATGAAGTTAAGGACTGTCCTGTTCTCTTTAAAACCAAGAAGGGTAGGTCACTTAGATCATTAGAACACTTTATGCTCAAAACAATTAAAACTTCGTACATAACCATTCCAATTCTTTTACAGTGGCAACACTTCAAGATAACCACTGAGGCAATTGTGGACACTGGTTCATGTAGGCATTTTGTTCATCATGGCTTTGTGAAAAGAAATAAAATTCCTATTGTGTGTAAACAAGCTCCAGTCTCTGTGAAGGTTATTGATGGCTCATTACTTACTTCAGGTCCTGTTACACATCAGACCACACCTCTCCAGGTAACTGCTTGCACCTCTATTACTGACACCTGTACTTTCGATGTTATATCTTCTCCCATGTTTGATGTCATACTTGGAATTGATTGGTTGTGTACTCACAAGCCTATTTTTAACTGGGAAGATCTCAGTCTTACCTTTCCATCCCCCGCTAACTCTAGTCAACATTCTAGCAGTTCAGTTCTCTTACAGATAGTTGATAGTAACATACCCACACAATACGCAGATTTCTCAGATGTCTTTGACAAAAAAGATGCAGAAAGTTTACCTCCCCACAGGGCTTATGATTGCCCAATTGATTTACTTCCGGGGTCTCAATCCCTTATGGTGACATATACCCCCTTTCCAAGCCTGAGTTAGAACACTTAAAAAATTATATCGATGAAAATCTCAGGAAAGGGTTTATTAGACCCAGTACATCCCCTGCAGGTGCTGGGATATTCTTTGTTACAAACAAAGATGGAACTTTAAGGCCCATCATCGATTATAGGGAGCTAAACAGGCGTACAAGAAAGAACAGGTACCCCTCCCACTCATTCCTGAGTTAATAGAAAGATTAAGGGGAGCCTCAGTTTTCACAAAATTGGATCTCCGAGGTGCCTACAATCTGATACGAATGAGAGCTGGGGACGAATGGCTCACTGCTTTTCGGACTAGATATGGTCTATTCGAATATACAGTGATGCCATTCAGATTATGCAATGCTCCAGCAACATTTCAGTGTCTGATCAATGACCTTTTCAGGGACATTCTGGACGTGTATATAGTTGTCTATTTAGACGACATTCTAATTTTTTCACAAGACCTTGACCAACATAGAGCACACGTAAGAGAAGTTCTCACCAGGTTACGAAAGAATAACCTATACGCAAAACTCAAAAAATGCATATTTGAGTCTAGCGAGATATCTTTCCTGGGTTATGAAATTTCTCCCTTGGGAATTAAGATGCAAAGCGACAAAGTACAAGCAATTCTAGATTGGCCTGTTCCTCAATCTTAAAAAGAGGTAAAACGGTTCCTGGGCTTTTCTAACTTTTATAGAAAATTTATACCAGGTTTCGCTGACATCACAAAACCTTTGACAGACCTTACCAAACTAAATCATAGCTTTATGTGGACAAGCCAGACCCAGTCAGTTTTTGACACCCTCAAGTCAAAATTCACCTCAGCTCCTATACTGCAGTATCCAGATATGGATAAACAATTCATACTGGAAGTCGATGCATCCGATTTCGCCATCGGGGCAATTCTCTCACAGAGAAAATCCTTTAAAGATCCTCTGCATCCGATGGTCTTCTTTTCTAGGCTGATGCAACCCGCAGAATTGAATTACCCGGTGGGTGAAAAGGAATTACTAGCAATTAAGTGTTCCTTTGACCACTGGAGGCATTTGTTGGATGGTGCAAATCAGCCCACGGTCATTTATACTGACCACAAAAATTTACAATATCTCCAATCTAATCGGACTTTATCATCTAGACAACTAAGATGGAGTCTTTACTTCTCCCGATTCCATTATATCATCACCTACCGGCCAGGATCCAGGAATGGTAAGGCCGACGCCCTTTCCAGGCAGGCACAAAAACCCACTATTATCAGTGAACCAACCACTATTATTCCAAAGGAATGTATAGTTGGCGTTCTCACCAATCTTGAACCTTTGCTCAGGGATGCAACAGCCACCGATACTTCTGTTCCACTTCACAATCTAGTACTGGATTCAAATGGTTTGTTCCACAAGGGTGGTAAGCTGTATATACCTCCAACTCTGAGAACCGCAGTCCTAAGTTCAGTCCACAACTCACCTCTAGCAGGACATATGGGAAGAGACAAAACTACTGAACTACTTAACCATTCGTATTGGTGGCCCTCTTTACAACAGGATCTTAATGACTTTCTTTCCCAGTGTTCTGTTTGTGCCACCTCCAAACCGTCTAGACAGCTTCCTATGGGTCTTTTACAACCTCTTCCAGCTCCTCGTATTCCATGGGAGGCAGTTTCTATGGACTTTATTGTCGATCTCCCTATCTCCAATAACTTCACCACAATAATGGTTGTCACAGATCTGTTCTCCAAAATGGCACACTTTGTTCCTATAACCTCTCTGCCCACTTCAAAAATGACATGTGATCTATTTCTACAAAACATTGTAAGACTACATGGTATACCCACAACTGTAATCAGTGACCGGGGGACTCAGTTCACTTTCAAATTCTGGAGATTTCTATGTAAGGCTCTGCATATTGAACAAAAACTCACCACTGCATACCATCCCCAGACGAACGGGCAGACCGAGAGAGTCAATCAGTGGCTGGAGCAGTATATACACTGCTTCTGTTCCCATCAGCAGGATACTTGGGCAACCTATTTGCCGCTTGCAGAATTTGTGTACAATAATAACAAAAGCTCCTCTACTGGTTACTCCCCCTTCTTTATCAATTATGGACTGCATCCACGTTTTACCTTACTTCCAAAGATAGATACCCCTTGTCCTCAGGTAAACGACCTGGTCAATGACATCTCTTAATTGTTCACGTCCGTTCGGGATAACATACTCCAAGCACAGGCGTCCCAGAGGAAATACTACAACCTGTGCCATCGGGCTAGTCCTCAATATACAGTGGGTCAATATGTTTGGCTCTCTACAAAAAACCTCAGGCTTTCATATCCTTGCAGGAAATTGGGCAAGTTATACATAGGTCCCTACCCCGTCCTCCGGGTGAGCAATCCTTCTACAGTTACTTTACAGCTCCCATCCACTCTCAGAATTCATCCAACCTTCCATGTCTCTTTGGTCAAGCCATGTTCCACTCCCACATCTGGTTCTGGACCCTCTGACTCTGTTATTTCCAACTCTCCGGATGACCAATACGTAGTACACAGTATCTTGGATTCCCGGATCCGTCGAGGTGTTCTGTTTTATCTCATTCATTGGAAGGATTTTGGTCATGAGGATGATTCATGGGAACCAGCCTCGAATGTCTCAGCTCCTCGGCTGGTTTCCCTCTTTCACAGACATAACCCAGACTGTCCCAGACCATGACCCTCGCTGTGGTTCCTTGAGGAGGGGGCTATGTAAGGGTTGCTGTGTGTTTGACCTTTCTTCTGTCCCTTTAAGGCCTTGCCTATTTAAGGCACCTCCTACCAGCACTCATTGCTGGTTAATTGAGATCGTTTGCCTGACTTTGTCTCAAGTTGCTGGTTACGACCTGGCTGCCTGCTTGAACCCAGCCTCGCTACAATTTTGTTTCTACTTACGGTGATTAGTAAGTTTCTCCTCATCTCATCCTCTCTGCTTCAGCTACCTCAGACTGTCAGGGACTCGCACTCTCGCAGCACTAACAACAGCTGATTCTCCGCGGAACTCACTGCCGCCTACGTCATCAGCTACAGCCGAGTGCTTCTCTCCTTGCTAGACGGATCCTCTTCGCCTCTGCTCTCTGACCGCTCCGGTCCCACAGCAACTCCTGTGATACCACGCTCCTATCAGAGCGCCCAGGACCATCCCCTGCATACACTAAGGTTAGATTTAAAACCTATCTCTTTGTGACACTCTCTGATATGCTGAGTAAAGATACAGTTGCGAAAACATCTGAATTCTGTTAACCCTTTACTAACTGTCTCTGAATTGTTGCAGTTCACATACACAGTAAACCTCAGTGACTTATGCCATAGTGAACTGAAAGCTAACAATCTATATGTTATCTAACCTGTTCTCTTCTGGCAGATACTAAAGCACTAGGGTAACCTCTGGTAACTACCTCTGGTTCCCCTAGCGAACAACAACATATTTTGATTTAGGTTGTTAACCATACTCATCTAGAAAGTAATACCTGAAACAATTGATAAATATAAGGATCCTGCTCCATACCATTACATACAGAAAGGGGCGATATAAAATAATTTCCCTATAAAACAGAAAGGGGCAATATAAAACTATTTCCCTATAAAACAGAAAGGGGTGATATAAAATTGATAGTAATTTTATTTTCCCATTCTAATGTTCATGCATTAATAAGGGAGTCATTTTCAACACAAGATCTTAGTTTTTTGCAGATTTTACAATAATGTTAAAGTGATGGTAAACTTTATGTTTTAAAATCAGGTGCGGAGTCCAAGTGATATTTTACAGGGACTTTAATTGATCACTTGTAATAAAAATGCGCTGTAACTAACACCTAGATTACGAGTTTTGCGTTAGCCTTAAAAAGCAGCATTGAGGGGTCCCAATGCTGCTTTTTAACGCCCGCTGGTATTATGAGTCGGACAGGTACAGGTGTACCGCTCACTTTTTTCCCCGCGATTTTAACATACCGCAAATCCCTTTACGTCAATTGCGTATCCTATCTTTTCAATGGGATTTTTCTAATGCCGGTATTACGAGTCTTGGAAAAAGTGAGCGGTACACCCTCTACTGTCAAGACTCCTATCGCATTTAAAAGTTAGTAGTTAAGAGTTTTATGGGCTAACGCCATAACATAAAACTCTTAACTAAAGTGCTAAAAAGTACACTAACACCCATAAACTACCTATTAACCCCTAAACCGAGCCCCCCCACATCGCAAACACTAAAATAAAAATTTGAACCCCTAATCTGCCGACCGGACATCGCCGCCGCTATAATAAATATATTAAAACCCCTAAACCGCTGCACTCCCGCCTCGCAAACATTAGTTAAATTATAATAAAATTTATTATAATAAAAATTTTAACCCCTAATCTGCCATCCCTAACATCGCTGACACCTACCTACATTTATTAACCACTAATCTGCCGCCCCCAACGTCGCTGACACTATACTAAATGTATTAACCCCTAAACCTAAGTCTAACCCTAACCCTAACACCCCCCTAACTTGAATATAATTTAAATAAATCTAAATAAAATAACTACAATTAAATAAATTAATCCTATTTAAAACTAAATACTTACCTGTAAAATAAACCATAAGATAGCTACAATGTAACTAATAGTTACATTGTAGCTAGCTTAGGATTTTTTTTATTTTACAGTCAACTTTGTATTTATTTTAACTAGGTACAATAGTTATTAAATAGTTATTAACTATTTAATAACTACCTAGCTAAAATAAGTACAAATTTACCTGTAAAATAAACCCTAACCTAAGTTACAATTACACTACACTATAATTAAATTAATTACCTAAACTAACTACAATTAAATACAATTAAATTAAATAAACTAAATTATGAAAAAAACAAACACTAAATTACAGAAAATAATAAAATAATTAAAAAAAATTAAACTAATTACACCTAATCTAATCCCCCTAATAAAATAAAAAAGCCCCCAAAATAATAAAAATCCCTACCCTATACTAAATTACAAATAGCCCTCAAAAGGGCCTTTTGCGGGGCATTGCCCCAAAGTAATCAGCTCTTTTACCTGTAAAATAAATTACAAATCCCCCGCAATATTAAAACCCACCACCCACACAACCAACCCTACTCTAAAACAAACCCAATACCCCCTTAAAAAAACCTAACATTAACCCCTTGAAAATCACCTTACCGGGAAAAGTCTTCATCCAACTGGGCCGAAGTCCTCAACGAAGCCAGGAGAAGTCTTCATCCAAGCCGGGCGAAGTGGTCCTCCAGACGGGCAGAAGTCTTCATCCAGACGGCATCTTCTATCTTCATCCATCCGGTGCGGAGCGAGTCCATCTTCAAGACATCCAACGCGGAGCATCCTCTTCATCCGACGGCTAACACTGAATGAAGGTTCCTTTAAATGACGTCATCCAAGATGGCGTCCCTTCAATTCAGATTGGCTGATAGAATTCTATCAGCCATTCGGATGTAAGGTAGAAAAAATCCTATTGGCTGATGCAGCCAATCAGATTTCTTTGGGGCAATGCCCTGCAAAAGGCCCTTTTAAGGGCTATTTGTAATTTAGTGTAGGGTAGGGCTTTTTTTATTTTGAGGGGCTTTTTTATTTTGTTAGGGGGATTAGATTAGGTGTAATTAGTTTAAAAATCTTGTAATTTGATTATTATTTTCTGTAATTTAGTGTTTGTTTTTGTACTTTAGCTAATTTTATTTAATTGTATTTAATTGTATTTAATTTAGGGAATTAATTTAATTATAGTGTAGTGTTAATTGTTAGTGTAACTTAGGTTAGGTTTTATTTTACAGGTAAATGTGTCTTTATTTTAGCTTGGTAGTTTATTAAATAGTTAATAACTATATAGTAACTATTCTACCTAGTTAAAATAAATACAAACTTGCCTGTAAAATATAAATAAACCCTAAGTTAGATACAATGTGACTATTAGTTATATTGTAGCTAGCTTAGGGTTTATTTTAAAGGTAAGTATTTAGTTTTAAATAGGAATAATTTAGTTAATGATAGGAATTTTATTTAGATTTATTGTAATTATATTTAAGTTAGGGGGGGTTAGGGTTAGATTTAGGATTAGTGGTTAATAAATTTAGAACAGTGGCGGTGACATTACATAATAACATTATGTAGGTGGCGGCGATGTTGGGGGCAGCAGATTAGGGGTTAATAAGTATAATGTAGGTGGCGGCGATGTCCGGAGTGGCAGATTAGGGGTTAATATGTATAATGTAGGTGTCGGTGATGTCAGGGGTGGCAGATTAGGGGTTAATAAGTGTAAGATTAGGGGTGTTTAGACTCGGGGTTCATGTTAGGGTGTTAGGTGTAAACGTACATTTTATTTCCCCATAGGAATCAATGGGTCTGCGTTAGTAGCTAAACGCTGCTTTTTTGCAGGCGTTAACCTTTTTTTCAGCCGGCTCTCCCCGCTGATTCCTATGGGGAAATCGTGCACGAGCACGCATAACCAGCTCACCGCTAACGTAAGCAGCGCTGGTATTGGAGTGAGATGTGGAGCAAAATTTTGCTCAACGCTCACTTATTGTCTGTTAACGCCGGGTTTGTAAAAACCCGTAATACCAGCGCTGTCTGTAAGTGACCGGTGAGCATAAACTGCTCATTAGCACCGCATAGCCTATAACGCAAAACTCGTAATCTAGGCGAATATTATTTTTATTTCTTATAAAGTTTGGTTATTGATAGTGTTCTTGTATGTGAGCATGAATTATAAAAAAAATTCCTTTTGTAATTTTTTTTGGTTTGTGTTGTAGGCTATTTTGTCTGTGAGTGTATGTCTTTTTGATTTTATTAGCTATAGTATATATGTTTGTGTGTATGTGTGTGATTAGGTATAATTTTTGCTACAAAATTGTGTGTTTTTTGGACTGTTAGTGATTGTGACTTTATTGTGTTTGTAGCTTGAGTTGTATTGAGCATGTCTTTGATTGCTTTTTTTTGGGATGGGGGGGTTAGGATCATTCTAAATAATTATTTTAGGTGTGAGTGTGTGTGTGTTATCTTCTGTGTGTTTTAGTGTTTATGTGTGTGTGTGTGTTTTAGTGTTTACGTGTGTGTGAATATTTTGTTTGTTAATATATCTTTGTGAATGGAGTATGCCTGTGAGTGTGTGTTTGTGTGTGTTTTATCTTCTGTGTGTTTTAGTGTTTATGTGTGTGTGTGTGTTTTAGTGTTTAGGTGTGTGTGAATATATTGTTTGTTAATATATCTCTGTGAAGGGAGTATGCCTGTGAGTGTGTGTTTGTGTGTGTGTTATCTTCTGTGTGTTTTAGTGTTTATGTGTGTGTGTTTGTTTTAGTGTTTATGTGTGTGTGTGTGTGTTTTATTGTTTAGATGTATGTGAATATATTGTTTGTTAATATATCTCTGTGAAGGGAGTATGCCTGTGAGTGTGTGTTTGTGTGTGTGTTATCTTCTGTGTGTTTTAGTGTTTATGTGTGTGTGTGTGTGTTTTAGTGTTTACGTGTGTGTGAATATATTGTTTGTTAATAAATCTCTGTGAAGGGAGTATGCCTGTGAGTGTGTGTTTGTGATTGCATCTTTTAATAGTAAATATATGCCTGTGTGTGTGTGTGAGATTTGGTTAATTGAAGTTTGTTGGAGTTTGTATTGTTTTTTAATAAAATATTAGGTGTGTGTTTTCTGAATTGTTGTGACTGGTTGATGGAAGAAGTGTGTTTATATGTTTGTGTGTAAGTGTAATTTTATTTCTATTATTTTGAAATTGTGTCTTTGTTTGTGTATACATGCTTTGCTTTTTATTTCTTTTAGAATGACTGTTTATGAGATAGTGTTTGTGAGTGTACAGCAAATTTAATTAACTTATGTATTACTTATCATGTAAATATGATTTAAAAGGTATTTGTTTCTATAATTAATGATGAGATTAAATTGGTCTATTAAAATATACTTTCTTAATTGTATCTTTTTGTTAAATGATGTGAATAAAAAATATTATTAATTAAAGTCTAAATTCGATTGATTATTTATAATTATATAAAAAAAAAATTTACATAAGAAAAAAAAAAGTAGATTGTAGCTAAATAGAAAAGATAAAATACAGTATTGCACAATACTGTTTTTAAAATTGTATCCTGTGGCTGGGTCTCATTGTGAAAAACAAGTCTATAAATCACTAACGGCTAGATTTAGAGTTCTGCGGCCAAAGGGGTGCGTTAGCTACGCGTGCTTTTTTCCCCCCGCACCTTTTAAATACCGCTGGTATTTAGAGTTCACAGAATGGCTGCGTTAGGCTCCAAAAAAGGAGCGTAGAGCATAATTTACCGCCACTGCAACTCTCGATACCAGTGGTGCTTACGGACGCGGCCAGCTTCAAAAACATGCTCGTGCACGATATCCCCATAGGAAACAATGGGGCAGTTTGAGCTGAAAAAAAACACCTGCAAAAAAGCAGCGTTCAGCTCCTAACGCAGCCCCATTGTTTCCTATGGGGAAACACTTCCTAAGTCTGCACCTAACACTCTAACATGAACCCCGAGTCTAAACACCCCTAACCTTACACTATTTAACCCCTAATCTGCCGCCCCCGCTATCGCTGACACCTGCATAATTTTTTTAACCCCTAATCTGCCGCTCCGTACACCGCCGCAACCTACATTATACCTATGTACCCATAATCTGTTGCCCCTAACACCGCCGACCCCTATATTATATTTATTAACCCCTAATCTGCTGCCCCCAACGTCGCCTCCACCTACCTACAATTATTAACCCCTAATCTGCCGACCGGACCACACCGCTACTATAATAAATGTATTAACCCCTAAAGCTAAGTCTAACCCTAACACTAACACGCCCCTAACTTAAATATAATTTAAATCTAACAAAATAAATTAACTCTTATTAAATAAATTATTCCTATTTAAAGCTAAATACTTACCTGTAAAATAAACCCTAATATAGCTACAATATAAATTATAATTATATTGTAGCTATTTTAGGATTAATATTTATTTTACAGGCAACTTTGTAATTATTTTAACCAGGTACAATAGCTATTAAATAGTTAATAACTATTTAATAGTTACCTAGTTAAAATAATTACAAAATTACCTGTAAAATAAATCCTAACCTAAGTTACAATTAAACCTAACACTACACTATCAATAAATTAATTAAATAAAATACCTACAATTATCTACAATTAAACCTAACACTACACTATCAATAAATTAATTAAATACAATACCTACAAATAAATACAATGAAATAAACTAACTAAAGTACAAAAAATAAAAAAGAACTAAGTTACAAAAAATAAAAAAATATTTACAAACATTAGAAAAATATTACAACAATTTTAAACTAATTACACCTACTCTAAGCCCCCTAATAAAATAACAAAGACCCCCAAAATAAAAAAATGCCCTACCCTATTCTAAAATTAAAATAGAAAAGCTCTTTCTCTTGTTAAGTGTAGTCAGTCCACGGGTCATCCATTACTTATGGGATTATATCTCTTCCCTAACAGGAAGTGCAAGAGGATCACCCAAGCAGAGCTGCTACATAGCTCCTCCCCTCTACGTCATATCCAGTCATTCTCTTGCACCTAACTAAAAGACAGGTCGTGTGAGAGGACTGTGGTGTTTTTAACTTAGTTTTATTTCTTCAATCAAATGTTTGTTATTTTAAACGGCACCGGAGTGTGTTGTTTGTTCTCAGGCAGCATTAGAAGAAGAATCTGCCTGAGTTTTTCTATGATCTTAGCGGACGTAACTAAGATCCACTGGCTGTTCTCGTACATTCTGAGGAGTGAGGTAACTTCAGAACAGGGGAATAGCATGCAGGGCCCCCCTGCAAAGAGGTATGTGCAGTAAATTATTTTCTAAGGAATGGAATTGACTGAGAAAATACTGCTAATACCGATGTAATGTAAGTGCAGCCTTAAATGCAGTAGTAGCGACTGGTATCAGGCTGATAATATGTGTGTATACACTGAAGTATTTTTTCTGGGGAATGGAACTTCTCTCAGAAAATACTGTTAATACTGAAGTAATACCTGAGCCTTCACTGCAGTAAAAGCGACTGGCAGCAGGCTTATTAATAACATTTCATAACTTTAAAATATGTAAAACGTTTACTGGCCTGTTAATCGTTTTTTTGTGAGGTACTTGGTGATAAAACTTATTGGGCATGATTTTTACCACATGGCTGTCATTTTTTTCTGTATAGAAACAGTTTACGGAGCTTCCCCACTGTTGTAATATGAGTGGGAGGGGGCCTATTTTAGCGCTCTGTTGCGCAGTAAAAATTCAGTCACAGTCTTCCTCTTTCATTCTCCATGATCCAGGACGTCTCTACAGAGCTCAGGGGTCTTCCAAACTAGTTTTGAGGGAGGTAATCAGTCACAGCAGACCTGTGACAGTGTGTTTGACTGTGATAAAAACGTTAATTATATATTTGTTATCCGTTTTTGGGTATCAAGGGGTTAATCATCCTTTGCTGATGGGTGCAATCCTCTGCTAACTTATACACTTACTGTAAAAATTTGGTTGCTATAACTAATTTAGTTCATTGTTATTTCAACTGTGACAGTTTTTTTGTGACTCTTAAAGGCGCAGTAGCGTTTTTTATATTGCTTGTAAATTTATTGAAAGTATTTTCCAAGCTTGCTAATCTCATTGCTAGTCTGTTTAAACATGTCTGATACAGATGAATCTGTCTGTTCACTATGTTTAAAGGCCAATGTGGAGCCCAACAGAAATTTGTGCACTCAATGTATTGATCTTACTTTAAATAAAAGTCAAACTTTACATGCTAAGAAATTATCACCAGACAACGAGGGGGAAGTTATGCCGACTAACTCTCCTCACGTGTCAGTACCTTCGCCTCCCGCTCAGGAGGTGCGTGATATTGTGGCGCCAAGTACATCAGGGCGGCCCATACAAATCACGTTGCAAGACATGGCTACTGTTATGACAGAAGTACTATCTAAATTGCCAGAATTAAGAGGTAAGCGCGATCACTCTGGAGTAAGAACAGAGCGCGCTGATAATGGTAGAGCCATATCTGACACTGCATCACAATTTGCAGAACATGAGGACGGAGAGCTTCATTCTGTGGGTGACGGATCTGATCCAGGCAGACTGGATTCAGAGATTTCTAATTTTAAATTTAAGCTTGAAAACCTCCGCGTATTGCTAGGGGAGGTATTAGCGGCTCTGAATGATTGTAACACGGTTGCAATTCCAGAGAAAATATGTAGGTTGGATAAATATTTTGAGGTACCGGTGTGTACTGACGTTTTTCCTATACCTAAAAGGCTTACAGAAATTGTTAACAAGGAGTGGGATAGACCCGGTGTGCCCTTTTCACCCCCTCCTATATTTAGAAAAATGTTTCCAATAGACGCCACCACACGGGACTTATGGCAGACGGTCCCTAAGGTGGAGGGAGCAGTTTCTACTTTGGCTAAGCGCACCACTATCCCGGTGGAGGATAGCTGTGCTTTTTCAGATCCAATGGATAAAAAGTTAGAGGGTTACCTTAAGAAAATGTTTGTTCAACAAGGTTTTATCTTACAACCCCTTGCATGCATTGCGCCTGTCACCGCGGCGGCGGCATTCTGGTTTGATTCTCTGGAAGAGACCATTCGCACAGCTCCATTGGATGAAATTATGAACAAGCTTAAAGCCCTTAAGCTAGCTAACTCTTTTGTTTCTGATGCCGTCGTACACTTAACCAAACTTATGGCTAAGAACTCCGGATTCGCCATCCAGGCGCGTAGAGCGCTGTGGCTTAAATCCTGGTCAGCTGATGTGACTTCTAAATCTAAATTGCTTAATATTCCTTTCAAGGGGCAGACCTTATTTGGGCCCGGCTTGAAAGAAATTATCGCTGACATTACTGGAGGTAAGGGCCATGCTCTGCTTCAAGACAGGGCCAAACCAAAGGCCAAACAGTCTAATTTTCGTGCCTTTCGTAACCTCAAGGCAGGAGCAGCATCAAATTCCTCCGCTCCAAGACAGGAAGGAGCTGTTGCTCGCTACAGGCAGGGCTGGAAAGCTAACCAGTCCTGGAACAAGGGCAAGCAGGCCAGAAAACCTGCTGCTGCCCCTAAGACAGCATGAAGTGAGGGCCCCCTATCCGGAAACGGATATAGTGGGGGGCAGACTTTCTCTCTTTGCCCAGGCTTGGGCAAGAGATGTCCAGGATCCCTGGGCGCTGGAAATCATATCTCAGGGATATCTTCTGGACTTCAAAGCTTCTCCTCCAAAAGGGAGGTTTCATCTTTCAAGGTTATCAGCAAACCAAATAAAGAAAGAGGCGTTTCTACGCTGTGTACAAGACCTCTTACTAATGGGGGTGATCCACCCAGTTCCGCGGCCGGAACAAGGGCAAGGATTCTATTCAAATCTGTTTGTGGTTCCCAAGAAAGAGGGAACCTTCAGACCAATCTTGGACCTAAAGATCCTAAACAAATTCCTAAGTGTTCCATCGTTCAAAATGGAAACTATTCGAACCATCCTACCCATGATCCAAGAGGGTCAGTACATGACCACAGTGGATTTAAAGGATGCCTACCTTCACATACCGATTCACAAGGATCATTACCGGTATCTAAGATTTGCCTTCCTAGACAGGCATTACCAGTTTGTAGCTCTTCCCTTCGGGTTAGCTACGGCTCCAAGAATCTTTACAAAGGTTCTGGGTTCACTTCTGGCGGTACTAAGACCGCGAGGCATAGCGGTGGCTCCGTACCTAGACGACATTCTGATACAAGCGTCAAGTTTTCAAACTGCCAAATCTCATACAGAGATAGTTCTGGCTTTTCTGAGGTGGCATGGGTGGAAGGTGAACGTGGAAAAGAGTTCTCTATTGCCACTTACAAGAGTTCCCTTCCTAGGGACTCTTATAGATTCTGTAGAGATGAAAATTTACCTGGCAGAGGCCAGGTTATCAAAACTTCTAAATGCTTGCCGTGTCCTTCATTCCATTCAACACCCGTCAGTGGCTCAGTGCATGGAGGTAATCGGCTTAATGGTAGCGGCAATGGACATAGTACCATTTGCGCGCCTGCATCTCAGACCGCTGCAATTGTGCATGCTAAGTCAGTGGAATGGGGATTACTCAGATTTGTCCCCTCTGCTAAATCTGGATCAAGAGACCAGAGATTCTCTTCTATGGTGGCTTTCTCGGCCACATCTGTCCAAGGGGATGCCCTTCCGCAGGCCAGATTGGACGATCGTAACAACAGACGCCAGCCTTCTAGGTTGGGGCGCAGTCTGGAATTCCCTGAAGGCTCAGGGATCATGGACTCAGGAGGAGAGTCTCCTCCCAATAAATATTCTGGAGTTAAGAGCAATTTTCAATGCTCTTCTGGCTTGGCCTCAGTTAGCAACTCTGAGGTTCATCAGGTTTCAGTCGGACAACATCACGACTGTGGCTTACATCAACCATCAAGGAGGAACCAGGAGTTCCCTAGCGATGTTGGAAGTCTCAAAGATAATTCGCTGGGCAGAGTCTCACTCTTGCCACCTGTCAGCGATCCACATCCCAGGCGTGGAGAACTGGGAGGCGGATTTTCTAAGTCGCCAGACCTTTCATCCGGGGGAGTGGGAACTTCATCCGGAGGTCTTTGCCCAACTGCTTCATCGTTGGGGCAATCCAGATCTGGATCTCATGGCGTCTCGACAGAACGCCAAGCTTCCTTGTTACGGATCCAGGTCCAGGGACCCGGGAGCGATGCTGATAGATGCTCTGACAGCACCTTGGGTCTTCAACATGGCTTATGTGTTTCCACCATTCCCGATGCTTCCTCGATTGATTGCCAGGATCAAACAGGAGAGAGCATCGGTGATTCTAATAGCGCCTGCGTGGCCACGCAGGACCAGGTATGCAGATCTAGTGGACATGTCGTCCTGTTCACCATGGTCTCTACCTCTGAGACAGGACCTTCTGATGCAGGGTCCTTTCAAACATCCAAATCTAATTTCTCTGAGGCTGACTGCATGGAGATTGAACGCTTGATTCTTTCAAAGCGTGGATTCTCGGAGTCAGTTATTGATACCTTAATACAGGCTAGGAAACCTGTTATCAGGAGAATTTACCATAAAATATGGCTTAAACATTTATATTGGTGCGAATCCAAGAGTTACTCATGGAGTAAGGTTAGGATTCCTAGGATATTGTCTTTTCTTCAAGAGGGTTTAGAAAAGGGTTTATCTGCTAGTTCGTTAAAGGGACAGATTTCAGCTCTGTCTATTCTTCTGCACAAACGCCTGGCAGAAGTTCCAGACGTTCAGGCTTTTTGTCAAGCTTTGGCTAGGATTAAGCCTGTGTTTAAGACTGTTGCTCCGCCGTGGAGCTTAAACTTAGTTCTTAACGTTCTACAGGGTGTTCCATTTGAACCCCTCCATTCCATCGATATCAAGCTGTTATCTTGGAAAGTTCTGTTTTTGATGGCTATTTCTTCGGCTCGGAGAGTCTCTGAGTTATCTGCCCTACATTGTGACTCCCCTTATCTGATTTTTCATTCAGACAAGGTAGTTCTGCGTACTAAACCTGGGTTCTTACCTAAGGTAGTCACTAACAGGAATATCAATCAAGAGATTGTTGTTCCATCATTGTGTCCTAATCCTTCTTCAAAGAAGGAGCGACTTTTGCACAATCTGGACGTCGTCCGTGCCCTGAAATTTTATTTGCAGGCAACTAAAGATTTTCGTCAAACTTCTTCCCTGTTTGTCGTTTACTCTGGACAGAGGAGAGGTCAAAAGGCTTCGGCTACCTCTCTCTCCTTTTGGCTTCGTAGCATAATACGTTTAGCCTATGAGACTGCTGGACAGCAGCCTCCTGAAAGGATTACAGCTCATTCTACTAGAGCTGTGGCTTCCACCTGGGCCTTTAAGAATGAGGCCTCTGTTGAACAGATTTGCAAGGCTGCAACTTGGTCTTCACTTCACACTTTTTCAAAATTTTACAAATTTGACACTTTTGCTTCTTCAGAGGCTGTTTTTGGGAGAAAGGTTCTACAGGCAGTGGTTCCTTCCGTGTAAAGATCCTGCCTTGTCCCTCCCATCATCCGTGTACTTTTAGCTTTGGTATTGGTATCCCATAAGTAATGGATGACCCGTGGACTGACTACACTTAACAAGAGAAAATATAATTTATGCTTACCTGATAAATTCATTTCTCTTGTAGTGTAGTCAGTCTACGGCCCGCCCTGTTTTTTAAGGCAGGTCTAAATTTTATTTAAACTCCAGTCACCACTGCACCCTATAGTTTCTCCTTTCTCGTATGGTTTCGGTCGAATGACTGGATATGACGTAGAGGGGAGGAGCTATGTAGCAGCTCTGCTTGGGTGATCCTCTTCCACTTCCTGTTAGGGAAGAGATATAATCCCATAAGTAATGGATGACCCGTGGACTGACTACACTACAAGAGAAATGAATTTATCAGGTAAGCATAAATTATATTTTTACCTTACCAGCCCTGAAAAGGGCCCTTTGCGGGGCATGCCCCAAAGAATTCAGCTCTTTTGCCTGTAAAAAAACCCATACAATACCCCCCCCCCAACATTACAACCCACCACTCACATACCCCTAATCTAACCCAAACCCCCCTTAAATAAACCTAACACTAAGCCCCTAAATATCTCCCTACCTTGTCTTCACCACGCTGGGTTCACCGATCGATCCAGAAGAGCCTCTGATGTCTTGATCCAAGCCCAAGCGGGGGGCTGAAGATGTCCATGATCCGGCTGAAGTCTTCATCCAAGCGGGAGCTGAAGAGGTCCATGATCCGACTGAAGTCTTCTTCAATCTTCTTTCTTCCGGATCCATGTAGTTCATCCCGCCGACGCGGAACATCCATCTTCACCGACGACTTCCCGACGAATGACGGTTCCTTTAAGGGACGTCATCCAAGATGGTGTCCCTCGAATTCCGATTGGCTGATAGGATTCTATCAGCCAATCGGAATTAAGGTAGGAAAATTCTGATTGGCTGATGGAATCAGCCAATCAGATTCAAGTTCAATCCGATTGGCTGTTCCGATCAGCCAATAGAATGCGAGCTCAATCTGATTGGCTGATCGGATCAGCCAATCGTATTGAAATTGAATCTGATTGGCTGATTCCATCAGCCAATCAGAATTTTCCTACCTTAATTCTGATTGGCTGATAGAATCCTATCAGCCAATCGGAATTCGAGGGACGCCATCTTGGATGACGTCCCTTAAAGGAACCGTCATTCGTCGGGAAGTCGTCGGTGAAGATGGATGTTCCGCGTCGCCGGGATGACCATGGTTCCGGAACAAAGAAGATTGAAGATGCCGCTTGATAGAAGACTTCAGCCCGATCATGGACCTCTTCAGCTCCCGCTTGGATGAAGACTTCAGTCGGATCATGGACATCTTCAGCCCCCCGCTTGGGCTTGGATCAAGACATCGGAGGCTCTTCTGGATCGATAGGTGAACCTGGCGTGGTGAAGACAAGGTAGGGAGATCTTCAGGGGCTTAGTGTTAGGTTTATTTAAGGGGGGTTTGGGTTAGATTAGGGGTATGTGGGTGGTGGGTTGTAAATGTTGGGGGGGGTATTGTATGTTTTTTTTTTTACAGGCAAAAGAGCTGAATTCTTTGGGGCATGCCCCGCAAAGAGCCCTTTTCAGGGCTGGTAAGGTAAAAGAGCTTTTCTATTTTAATTTTAGAATAGGGTAGGGCATTTTTTTATTTTGGGGGTCTTTGTTATTTTATTAGGGGGCTTAGAGTAGATGTAATTAGTTTAAAATTGTTGTAATATTTATCTAATGTTTGAAAATATTTTTTTTATTTTTTGTAACTTAGTTCTTTTTTATTTTTTGTACTTTAGTTAGTTTATTTCATTGTATTTATTTGTAGGTATTGTATTTAATTAATTTATTGATAGTGTAGTGTTAGGTTTAATTGTAGATAATTGTAGGTATTTTATTTAATTTATTTATTGATAGTGTAGTGTTAGGTTTATCACAAACAGTAAAGGAATGGCAGGCTCTCAAATCCAAATGTATAGTAAAAAAATCAAAATTTATTGGACAACGTTAAAAAGTAACACAGACATGGCAGTAAAAGCTAGAGCAAAAAATCTTACATGTTTCGCGCCCCCTACAGGCACTTAATCATAGATGATTAAGTGCCTGTAGGGGGCGTGAAACATGTAAGATTTTTTGCTCTAGCTTTTACTGCCATGTCTGTGTTACTTTTTAACGTTGTCCAATAAATTTTGATTTTTTTACTATACATTTGGATTTGAGAGCCTGCCATTCCTTTACTGTTTGTGATATACCTGGCTTCCTGATCCTATGCCTTCCCGGCTACGGCTCTCCGTGCTTTTGTTGCTTTCAACTTGGAACTTTTTTTCATGCCGCATTGCTTAGCGGTTTGCTCTCTGGGAATTGACTTCCAGTTTGCGGGGGATCGATAGGCTGCGTTTGCCGTTTGTTGTACTTAGTGTTAGGTTTAATTGTAACTTAGGTTAGGATTTATTTTACAGGTAATTTTGTAATTATTTTAACTAGGTAACTATTAAATAGTTATTAACTATTTAATAGCTATTGTACCTGGTTAAAATAAATACAAAGTTGCCTGTAAAATAAATATTAATCCTAAAATAGCTACAATATAATTATAATTTATATTGTAGATATATTAGGGTTTATTTTACAGGTAAGTATTTAGCTTTAAATAGGAATAATTTATTTAATAAGAGTTAATTTATTTCGTTAGATTTAAATTATATTTAACTTAGGGGGGTTTTAGGGTTAGGGTTAGAATTAGCTTTAGGGGTTAAAAATTTTATTAGAGTAGCGGTGAGGTACGGTCGGCAGATTAGGGGTTAATGCTTGAATTTAGGTGGCGGCGATGTTAGGGAGGGAAGATTAGGGGTTAATACTATTTATTATAGGGTTATTGAGGCGGATTAGGGGTTAATACATTTATTATAGTAGCGGTGTGGTCCGGTCGGCAGATTAGGGGTTAATAAGTGTAGGTAGGTGGAGGCGACGTTAGGGGTTAATAAATATAATATAGGGGTCGGCGGTGTTAGGGGCAGCAGATTAGGGGTACATAAGGATAACGTAGGTGGCGGCGGTGTGCGGTCGGCAGATTAGGGGTTAAAAATATTTACTAGAGTGGCGGCGCTGTGGGGGGACCTCGGTTTAGGGGTACATAGGTAGTTTATGGGTGTTAGTGTACTTTAGAGCACAGTAGTTAAGAGCTTTATGAACCAGCGTTAGCCCAGAAAGCTCTTAACTCCTGTTTTTTTTCTGCGGCTGGAGTTTTGGCGTTAGATTTCTAACGCTCACTTCAGCCACAACTCTAAATACCGGCGTTAGAAAGATCCCATTGAAAAGATAGGATACGCAAATGACGTAAGGGGAT
This sequence comes from Bombina bombina, assembly GCF_027579735.1. NCBI lineage: Eukaryota > Metazoa > Chordata > Amphibia > Anura > Bombinatoridae > Bombina > Bombina bombina. Next base: position 594,135,433 of record NC_069505.1, on the reverse strand, counting down.
CTGCGGTATGGAAAAGTCGTGGCTGGAAAGTGAGCGTTAGACCCTTTCCTGACTGACTCTAAATACCAGCGGTAGCCCCAAACCAGCGTTAGGAGCCTCTAACGCTGGTTTTGACGGCTAACGCCAAACTCTAAATCTAGCCGAATGTTTTGAGAAGCAATTCCTTTCTAGATAACACTCTATGCAGTTCCAAAACTAATACATTTAACTTGTATAAGAAAAAAAACTAAATGTATTATAAATATAAATTGTAAACAGTCATGTAATACATTATAATTATATCAGATTCAATATATATATTTATAGACATATTTTGAGAAAAGTATATATATATATATATATATATACTGTACATATACAGGTGGCCCTCGTTTTACAATGGTTCAATTTACACCGTTTCAGAATAACAACCTTTTTTTCCAGTCATGTGACTGCTATTGAAAAGCATTGAGAAGCAGTGCATTTATTAAAATAGCCAGTAGGTGGAGCTGTCTGCTTGTGTTGCAGCAAAGCCAAGCAAGCTGAAATTAATCAGTTTAACAAGACCTGAGCAATAGAGCAGATGTCAAAGGAGCAAGATCTTCCTGTCTATAACTCAGTCCAGATTGGAATGCATAGAAAGAACTGTTTGCAGAAAAATGCAAGTGAAGTCTGTGTTGTGCGATTATTTTATTAGGTTTATAATGCTGTTTAGCATATGTTTTTGTTCATTTAACTTAGTTTTATTATATATTCTGTGTAGTATGATTATTTTATTAGGTTTATAATGCTGTCTAGCATTTAAAGTTTTCATTTCAAAACTTTAAAAATAATGTATTAGGTGTTACTTATGACAATTTTGAGAGGGTTCTGGAACCTATTTCCCTCACTTCCAATTGACTTACATTATAATAAACTGGGTTTCAATTTACAACTGTTTTGATTTACAACCATTCCTTCTGGAACCTAACCCCAGCGTAAACTGATGGCTACCTGTATGTATGTGTATATATATATATATATATATATATATATATATATATACACACACACACACAGCAATATACAAAGATCAATGTTTTTTTACAATCTTTTAAAAGATATTGTTTTATGTATAATATAAATTGTTGTTATTCAGTTAAACATTTTTATAGTCATGTTGTAAATATCAGTAACGTATATTTGATTTGATTATTATGTTATAATAAATTATTTATAACGTATTGTCTTTTTTTGTAAAATAAAGAGTAGTAACAGAAGGAGATATAACCTATTTCAAGATTGAAAACTTAGGTATCAATTGCGACTGATTATAATAGTATATAATTAATTAAAAAGTTAGTCATTCATCTATTTACAAACATATTTAAATCATTGACCTTTGTATGAACAAGACCCAGCGTTATTGATCTTCATATTTTATTAAATTGTGAGATATAAATTATAATAGAAGTAATAAAATAAAAAATGACTAATAGGATTGTTGGTTAATAAGTTCTATTTCGAACTGCACCAGTGTCATCTTTATCTGTTTATAAAATGTGCAATTGTCTATAACATCAAATTTTAGAATTTATGAATATGAAATGAAATGCCAACGATCGCAATCTAAATATATAAAATAAATAAAGGTATTCATACTCACTTTTATAGTGTTAAAAATGAGTATAATTTCAAAAATGATTAGAAGAAATGTGAAAGTAAAAGATACATAAAAAGGGCGATAATGCAAAGTTCAAATGGCAAAAAACTCTCTATGGCCATTACCTATCTAAAGGTTGAAGGAACATATGTAAAGAGATATCACAGAGTCCTAGATATAAATTCATGAATAGTAAATAATAAAATACATTGTTAAAAAGTTTCTGCAAATTATATTTTAATTCAATTAGTAAGCTTTCATTGATTAGGCAAACTTACACTGGAATCATAATTAATTGGGAATTGTATTATTCGCAAAGGAACGGAAAATGCAGCTGTTCTCTCTCGTTCAATATAGTATTGAATGAATACAGATATTCATTGAATACTATGTTGCCGAGATCAATGACGCCTGTGCTGTATGAAGCAAAGATTGGCATTAACACATGCGCATTGTGGACCGTCGTCGAGGTTTTGCACATGCTCATTGGTTATCTTCGCCGGGCACGAGCATTGTAGACACGTATAGAGTGGGTGGGAACGCTCTATACGTCATAAGCTAATGAGTCAGGAAATGGATCGTGGGCGGAGATTGTAACGGAAGGGTAGGGGAGAATAAAATACATTTATTATCGAAATATGTTATGTTTAAAACAAAATAAGTTAGCGACTGTGGATTTTACAAGGTGCTACATTAAATAATGATTGCAGAAAGACTAAACTTTACCTTCACTTTAATGCTAGTCCTCTTGGCTGTACCCTGTAACCGGTTACATAGATTAGTTTAAGCTGATTTATAAAAACAATCAGAGCTCTCACCAGACGCTCCCCTCCTTAACGTGATTTATCTAGATCCCCAGCTTTATCAAAAGGTGAGGCACCGCGTCTGCTTTTTATGACGTAAGCCACGCCTTTTCATATCGTATTGTTTATTTACTTTATCAGGTATGTAAACGCCAGATATTAATACACAAATTATTCTGAACAACAATGAACCATATCATACGAGTTTGAAACCTGTCACTCTAAGGGGTAGATTTATGATGCAGCGCATGCTGCTTCCGACCCACTCCACTTCAGTTCCGCTTGAAGCGGAAGTTAAGAAGCAGCGGTCCTCTGAGGTGGCAGACAGCAATCAGCCCGATCGAATACGATCGGGCTAATTGACAACCCCTGGTAGTGGCCGATTGGCTGCAAATCTGAAGGGGGCGGTATTTCACCAGCAGGTCACAAGAACTGCTAGTGCAATGATAAATGCCGAGAGTGTAGGCTTTTGGCATTTATCGATGTACGGCGAACATGATACGCTACATTGTATCATGTCCGTCCGCACAATAATAAATTGACCCCTAAGGATGGTGTCGATATTGTGAGGATTCCATTCGCCAATACTATTAATAATATTGCATGGTGACCCCCTGACTGCACATTATCAGGACAGGCTCAGACACTGCTGGGTGTCTAATGCATTGTGACCACTGACTGTACATTATCAGGACAGGCTCAGACAGTGCTGGGTGTCTAATGCATGGTGACCACTGACTGCACATTATCAGGACAGGCTCAGACAGTGCTGGGTGTCTATTGCATGGTGACCACTGACTGCACATTATCAGGACAGGCTCAGACAGTGCTGGGTGTTTAATGCATTGTGACCACTGACTGTACATTATCAGATCAGGCTCAGACACTGCTGGGTGTCTAATGCATGGTGACCACTGACTGCATATTATCAGGACAGGCTCAGACAGTGCTGGGTGTCTATTGCACGGTGACCCCTGACTGTACATTATCAGATCAGGCTCAGACAGTGCTGGGTGTCTATTGCATGGTGACCACTGACAGCACATTATCAGGACAGGCTCAGACATTGCTGGGTGTCTATTGCATGGTGACCACTGACTGCATATTATCAGGACAGACTCAGACAGTGCTGGGTGTCTATTGCATGCTGACCACTGACAGCACATTATCAGGACAGGCTCAGACAGTGCTGGGTGTCTATTGCATGGTGACCCCCTGACTGCACATTATCAGGACAGGCTCAGACAGTGCTGGGTGTCTATTGCATGGTGACCACTGACAGCACATTATCAGGACAGGCTCAGACAGTGCTGGGTGTCTATTGCATGGTGACCACTGACTGCACATTATCAGGACAGACTCAGACAGTGCTGGGTGTCTATTGCATGGTGACCACTGACAGCACATTATCAGGACAGGCTCAGACAGTGCTGGGTGTCTATTGCATGGTGACCCCTGACTGCATATTATCAGGACAGGCTCAGACACGTGACTGCACAGTTAGAATTTGCTGGTTCAGGTCTTGTGTATAGAGAATGTGGCTATATACATCTTCACATTTACTAGAAATGCAAGATCACTGTCAGTAAAGGAACAGCTGTGTTTAGTTCTGTTACATAGAAAGGGATTATTGTTTGGCAGAATGAGGACGGCCGTGTGTCACATTGTGTGACAGTGAGTCTGGTTATTATAACTCAGTCATTTCTAGGAACATGAAACTGAAAGTAATTTGCTCCCTGTTATTTATACACACAAGCACTTAATCTCTTGTCTGCCAGCAGTGCTCTAGGGACGTAGTGTTAATAACTACATTACCCCATCACTAATGTAACTGCTCTCACACTGTACAGACACTTTATTACATGTTTAGAATGACTTTTATGGCGCTACTGTTTAGTTTCTAGGGTATATTCCCACTTAAGTTATAATTGTGTCCTTTATAATTAGTACTAGTGGTCTAGTGGTGCTATTTATCTAACAATAGCATTTATAATATTCAGTTAAAGGCACTAAATAAAAAGCTATACTATATAAGCACTGATATTAACCCCTTTGTTATATTATGTAGCGTATACATCATAGGTGATTGTAAAACATCAAACCTTATTAAGTAATACAATAAAAAGGTGTTTATAGTAAAACTAAAATGTGAGCAATAAATCAGATAAGTTTATTATACAATAAAGATAATGTTTTGTGGTTGAGTATCAGAGTATTGTCATACGGATAATGAGTTACCAATCACTAAGGGGCAGCTGAAAATAAACCCCTAGCTTTAATAGATACAATAGAGAGAAATGATTAAATGTTATAATACGGTTGTCTCATACTGTCTGCTAATAGCTGCAGGTATACACACAACTTGATTTACTTTAGCAATTCTGTTGCAGTATATTGTACATTAGGCCATCTGACCAGTATATACGTTGTTATTGCTTCAATTGTACAGATCTAATTATGTTACAATTTGCACTTTATAAAGTGCTTAAAGAGAAATGTACAAATGTACAGCTGTGAGAAGATTGATTCTCATTACAACTTGTATTTTATGGTTGTTATTATGCTCATTTGCTATCAAGTAGGCTAAACAACTCAAGCCTTGACCCTGCACATAAATATACTGTGCTAGTAGAAACTAAGGCCTAGATTTGGAGTTTGGCGTTAGCCGTGAAAACCAGCGTTAGAGGCTCCTAACGCTGGTTTTAGGCTACCTCCGGTATTTGGAGTCACTCAAAATAGGGTCTAACGCTCACTTTTCAGCCGTGACTTTTCCATACCACAGATCCCCTTACGTAAATTGCGTATCCTATCTTTTCAATGGGATTTTTCTAACTCCGGTATTTAGAGTCGTGTCTGAAGGAAGCGTTAGACATCTAACTACAAAACTCCAGCCGCAGGAAAAAAGTCAGTAGTTAAGAGCTTTCTGGGCTAACGCCGGTTTATAAAGCTCTTAACTACTGTACTCTAAAGTACACTAACACCCATAAACTACCTATGTACCCCTAAACCGAGGTCCCCCCACATCGCCGCCACTCGATTAAATTTTTTTAACCCCTAATCTGCCGACCGCCACCTACGTTATCCTTATGTACCCCTAATCTGCTGCCCCTAACACCGCCGACCCCTGTATTATATTTATTAACCCCTAACCTGCCCCCCACAACGTCGCCGCCAGCTACCTACACCTATTAACCCCTAATCTGCCGACCGCAAAGCGCCGCCACCTACGTTATACTTATGTACCCCTACTCTGCTGCCCCTAACACCGCCGACCCCTGTATTATATTTATTAACCCCTAACCTGCCCCCCACAACGTCGCCGCCAGCTACCTACACCTATTAACCCCTAATCTGCCGACCGCAAAGCGCCGCCACCTACGTTATACTTATGTACCCCTAATCTGCTGCCCCTAACACCGCCAACCCCTGTATTATATTTATTAACCCCTAATCTGCCCCCCACAACGTCGCCTCCACCTGCCTACACCTATTAACCCCTAATCTGCCGACCGGACCGCACCGCTATTATTATAAAGTTATTAACCCCTAATCCGCCTCACTAACCCTATAATAAATAGTATTAACCCCTAATCTGCCCTCCCTAACATCGCCGACACCTAACTTCAAACATTAACCCCTAATCTGCCGACTGGAGCTCACCGCTATTCTAATAAATGTATTAACCCCTAAAGCTAAGTCTAACCCTAACACTAACACCCCCCTAAGTTAAATATAATTTAAATCTAACGAAATAAATTAACTCTTATTAAATAAATTATTCCTATTTAAAGCTAAATACTTACCTGTAAAATAAATCCTAATATAGCTACAATATAAATTATAATTATATTATAGCTATTTTAGGATTTATATTTATGTTACAGGCAACTTTGTATTTATTTTAACCAGGTACAATAGCTATTAAATAGTTAAGAACTATTTAATAGCTAAAATAGTTAAAATAATTACAAAATTACCTGTAAAATAAATCCTAACCTAAGTTACAATTAAACCTAACACTACACTATCAATAAATTAATTAAATAAACTACCTACAATTACCTACAATTAACCTAACACTACACTATCAATAAATTAATTAAATACAATTCCTACAAATAAATACAATTAAATAAACTAGCTAAAGTACAAAAAATAAAAAAGAACTAAGTTACAAAAAATAAAAAAATATTTACAAACATAAGAAAAATATTACAACAATTTTAAACTAATTACACCTACTCTAAGCCCCCTAATAAAATAACAAAGCCCCTCAAAATAAAAAAAATGCCCTACCCTATTCTAAATTACTAAAGTTCAAAGCTCTTTTACCTTACCAGCCCTGAACAGGGCCCTTTGCGGGGCATGCCCCAAGAAGTTCAGCTCTTTTGCCTGTAAAAAAACCCACATACAATACCCCCCCCAACATTACAACCCACCACCCACATACCCCTAATCTAACCCAAACCCCCCTTAAATAAACCTAACACTAAGCCCCTGAAGATCTTCCTACCTTGTCTTCACCTCACCGGGTTCACCGATACGTCCAGAAGAGCTCCTCCGATGTCCTGATCCAAGCCCAAGCGGGGGGCTGAAGAGGTCCATGATCCGGCTGAAGTCTTCATCCAAGCGGCATCCATCCGGAGCGGAGCGGCAGCATCCTGAAGACCTCCGACGCGGAACATCCATCCTGGCCGACGACTGAACGACGAATGACGGTTCCTTTAAATGACGTCATCCAATATGGCGTCCCTCGAATTCCGATTGGCTGATAGGATTCTATCAGCCAATCGGAATTAAGGTAGGAATATTCTGATTGGCTGATGGAGTCAGCCAATCAGAATCAAGTTCAATCCGATTGGCTGATCCGATCAGCCAATCAGATTGAGCTTGCATTCTATTGGCTGATCGGAACAGCCAATAGAATGCGAGCTCAATCTGATTGGCTGATTGGATCAGCCAATCGGATTGAACTTGATTATGATTGGCTGATTCCATCAGCCAATCAGAATATTCCTACCTTAATTCCGATTGGCTGATAGAATCCTATCAGCCAATCGGAATTCGAGGGACGCCATCTTGGATGACGTCATTTAAAGGAACCGTCATTCGTCGTTCAGTCGTCGGCCAGGATGGATGTTCCGCGTCGGAGGTCTTCAGGATGCTGCCGCTCCGCTCCGGATGGATGCCGCTTGGATGAAGACTTCAATCGGATGGAAGACCTCTTCTGCCCCGCTTGGATGAAGACTTCAGACGGATCATGGACCTCTTCAGCCCCCCGCTTGGGCTTGGATCAGGACATCGGAGGAGCTCTTCTGGACGTATCGGTGAACCCGGTGAGGTGAAGACAAGGTAGGAAGATCTTCAGGGGCTTAGTGTTAGGTTTATTTAAGGGGGGTTTGGGTTAGATTAGGGGTATGTGGGTGGTGGGTTGTAATGTTGGGCTTGGGTATTGTATGTTTTTTTTTACAGGCAAAAGAGCTGAACTTCTTGGGGCATGCCCCGCAAAGGGCCCTGTTCAGGGCTGGTAAGGTAAAAGAGCTTTGAACTTTAGTAATTTAGAATAGGGTAGGGCATTTTTTTATTTTGGGGGGCTTTGTTATTTTATTAGGGGGCTTAGAGTAGGTGTAATTAGTTTAAAATTGTTGTAATATTTTTCTTATGTTTGTAAATATTTTTTTATTTTTTGTAACTTAGTTCTTTTTTATTTTTTGTACTTTAGCAAGTTTATTTAATTGTATTTATTTGTAGGAATTGTATTTAATTTATTGATAGTGTAGTGTTAGGTTTAATTGTAACTTAGGTTAGGATTTATTTTACAGGTAATTTTGTAATTATTTTAACTATTTTAGCTATTAAATAGTTCTTAACTATTTAATAGCTATTGTACCTGGTTAAAATAAATACAAAGTTACCTGTAAAATAAATATTAATCCTAAAATAGCTATAATATAATTATAATTTATATTGTAGCTATATTAGGATTTATTTTACAGGTAAGTATTTAGCTTTAAATAGGAATAATTTATTTAATAAGAGTTAATTTATTTCGTTAGATTTAAATTATATTTAACTTAGGGGGGTGTTAGTGTTAGGGTTAGACTTAGCTTTAGGGGTTAATACATTTATTAGAATAGCGGTGAGCTCCAGTCGGCAGATTAGGGGTTAATGTTTGAAGTTAGGTGTCGGCGATGTTAGGGAGGGCAGATTAGGGGTTAATACTATTTATTATAGGGTTAGTGAGGCGGATTAGGGGTTAATAACTTTATAATAATAGCGGTGCGGTCCGGTCGGCAGATTAGGGGTTAATAAGTGTAAGCAGGTGGAGGCGACGTTGTGGGGGGCAGATTAGGGGTTAATAAATATAATATAGGGGTCGGCGATGTTAGGGCAGCAGATTAGGGGTACATAGGGATAATGTAAGTAGCGGCGGTTTACGGAGCGGCAGATTAGGGGTTAATAATAATATGCAGGGGTCAGCGATAGCGGGGGCGGCAGAATAGGGGTTAATAAGTGTAAGGTTAGGGGTGTTTAGACTCGGGGTACATGTTAGAGTGTTAGGTGCAGACGTAGGAAGTGTTTCCGCATAGCAAACAATGGGGCTGCGTTAGGAGCTGAACGCGGCTTTTTTGCAGGTGTTAGTTTTTTTTCAGCTCAAACAGCTCCATTGTTTCCTATGGGGGAATCGTGCACGAGCACGTTTTTGAGGCTGGCCGCTTGCGTAAGCAACTCTGGTATCGAGAGTTGAAGCTGCGTTAAATATGCTCTACGCTCCTTTTTTGGAGCCTAACGCAGCCTTTATGTGGACTCTCAATACCAGAGTTATTTTTATGGTGCGGCCAGAAAAAAGCCGGCGTTAGCTACGCGGGTCTTTACCGACAAAACTCCAAATCTAGGCCTAACTGTGTAATAGCCACTAATAAACTTTATGCTAAAATAAAATGCTACCAAATTTCGTTATAAGTTATTGTCTGCTACATTATTGTACAATTCTGAGTGTTATTGCAGATAGACAAAAAGAGGAGTAAGTAATAATTCTTTCTTTCCCACTAGTTGTGACTTAAAGCTAGATTTAGCGTTTACATAATTATTCCCACAGAGTTATTTATTATCAATGCGATATTTATGTGCTAGGTTGTTCCCCCGTGTTCATATCCTGTGTAAACAGATAATAGTTGGCTCTATGAGATACTTAGATTATACCCTATATAGCAACCAATTGACCATGAATTTGCAGTTCACAAGAACTGCTGGTTCAATGATAAATGCTGACAGCGTATCATGTCCGTCTGCACAATAATAAATTGACCCCTAAGAATGGTGACGATATTGTGAGAATTCCATGCGCCAATACTATATGAAAAGGCGTGGCTTACCAGACAGGATGAGACAACCATATTATAACATTTAAAGGGACAGTCTACCATAGAATTGTTATTGTTACCCATTCCCCAGTTTTGCATAACCAACACAGTTATATTAATATACTGTTTACCTCTGTGATTACCTTGTATCTAAGCCTCTGCAGACTGCTCCTTATCTCAGTTATATTAATATACTTTTTACCTCTGTGATTACCTTGTATCTAAACCTCTGCAGACTGCTCCTTATCTCAGTAATATTAATATACATTTTACCTCTGTTATTACCTTGTATCTAAACCTCTGCAGACTGCTCTTTATCTCAGTTATATTAATATAAATTTTACCTCTGTGATTACCTTGTATCTAAGCCTCTGCAGACTGCTCCTTATCTCAGGTTATATTAATATACTTTTTACCTCTGTGATTACCTTGTATCTAAGCCTCTGCAGACTGCTCCTTATCTCAGTTATATTAATATACTTTTTACCTTTGTGATTCACTTGTATCTAACCCTCTGCAGACTGCTCCTTATCTCAGTTATATTAATATACATTTTACCTCTGTGATTACCTTGTATCTAAGCCTCTGCAGACTGCTCCTTATCTCAGTTATATTAATATACATTTTACCTCTGTGATTACCTTGTATCTAAGCCTCTGCAGACTGCTCCTTATCTCAGTTATATTAATACACTTTTTACCTCTGTGATTACCCTGTATCTAAACCTCGGCAGACTGCTCCTTATCTCAGTTATATTAATATACTTTTTACCTCTGTGATAACCTTGTATCTAAGCCTCTGCAAACTGCTTCTTATCTCAGTAATTTTAATATACTTTTTACTTTTGTGATTACCCTGTATCTAACCCTCTGCAGACTGCTCCTTATCTCAGTTATATTAATATAAGTTTTACCTCTGTGATTACCCTGTATCTAAGCCTCTGCAGACTGCTCCTTATCTCAGTTATATTAATATACTTTTTACCTCTGTTACCTTGTATCTAAGCCTCTGCAGACTGCTCCTTATCTCAGTTATATTAATACACTTTTACCTCTGTGATTACCTTGTATCTAAGCCTCTGCAGACTGCTCTTTATCTCAGTTATATTAATATACTTTTTACCTCTGTGATTACCTTGTATCTAAGCCTCTGCAGACTGCTCCTTATCTCAGTTATATTAATACACTTTTTACCTCTGTGATTACCTTGTATCTAAGCCTCTGCAGACTGCTCCTTATCTCAGTTATATTAATACACTTTTTACCTCTGTGATTACCTTGTATCTAAACCTCTGCAGACTGCCCCCTTATCTCAGTAATATTAATATACTTTTTACCTCTGTGATTACCTTGTATCTAAACCTCTGCAGACTGCCCCCTTATCTCAGTTATATTAATATACTTTTTACCTCTGTGATTACCTTGTATCTAAGCCTCTGCAGACTGCTCCTTATCTCAGTTATATTAATATAAATGTTACCTCTGTTATTACCTTGTATCTAAACCTCTGCAGACTGCTCCTTATCTCAGTTATATTAATATACTGTTTACGTCTGTGATTACCTTGTATCTAACCCTCTGCAGACTGCTCCTTATCTCAGTTATATTAATATACTTTTTACCTCTGTGATAACCTTGTACCTAAGCCTCTTCAGTCTGCTCCTTATCTCAGTTATATTAATATACTTTTTACCTCTGTTATTACCTTGTATCTAAGCCTCTGCAGACTGCTCCTTATCTCAGTTATATTAATACACTTTTTATCTCTATAATTACCTTGTATCTAAGCCTCTGCAGACAGCCCCTTATCTCAGTTATATTAATACACGTTTTACCTCTGTGATTACCCTGTATCTAACCCTCTGCAGACTGCTCCTTATCTCAGTTATATTAATATACTGTATACCTCTGTGATTACCTTGTACCTAGGAACCTTCTTCTAGCCCCTTGATCACATGACTGTGACTGTTTATTATCTATTGTCTTAAATTTAGCATTGTTTTGTGCTAAATCTTAAATAACCCCCTGTGACTGAACACAGTGTTATCTATATGGCCCACGTGTACTTTCTGTCTCTTTGTGTTGAAAAGAGATTTAAAAAGCCTGTGATAGGAGGCAGCCCTCAAAGGCTTAGAAATTAGCATATGAGCCTACCTAGGTTTAGTTTAAACTAAGAATAAAAGTAAATTGGAAAGTTGATTAAAATTAAAAGTCCTATCTGAATAATGAAAGTTTAATTTATACTAGACTGTCCCTTTAATCATCTCTCACTATTGTATCTATTAAAACTAGGGGTTTATTTTCAGCTGCTCCTTAGTGATTGGTAACTCATTATCCGTATGACAGTACTCTGATACTCAACCGCAAAACATTATCTTGTTTGAATAATAAATATAGCTGATTTATTTCTCGAATTTTAGTTTTAATATAACCCATTTTTTAAATATATTTCTTAATAAAGTTTGAGGTTTTTAAATCACCTATGATGTACACACATACATAATATAAACAAAGGGCAAGATTACAATTCGCATGGCAAATCAAACTCTGCGTGCGTTCTGACTTTTATGCATTTGGGGTTGCGCAGCTATTACAAGATGAGAAATAACTTCTTTTGCTTGCATTAAGCCGCATAATGCAAACTGCAAAATCATGTGCGCATTCACATTTTCTCCAGAGAAGTCAATGGAGGAGACAAATAGAAAAAAAACCCACATAAACCATAATCTGTTGCACAAAGCCTATGATGTATTCCCCTTGAATAGTGTACATGAAAATGCGAATATTTTTGCAACGGAATATATTCTATTTAATTCCAAATAAATATATATAATAAATATTTCTCTATATATGTGATGATTTTTGGACTGATATACCTATTTATTGCGAAATATACAGTACGGTATGTCTAGATATCTCGAGATCTATATGCAAATATTTCTTTTAAAATCCCTGTGAGATATTGTTTAACGTGCATAAGATTGTAATGAAGATGAAGAAATCATTATACTTAACAAGGGACTGTCCTATTGTCCCTATCAGAAAACAGACTTTTTTGAGGTAGACAAAGATCTTCAAAAGCTATACCGAAATGTTAAATTGAAATTATGGTTCAATAATGTTAAAGATGTTGATAATGTTGATAATGATGATAATGAATGGTCACTAAAGAATCTGGGCTTATGTAAAAAGGGTACATTTAACTCAAATCTTAACAACCACAGTGTAAACACATTTATTAATTTGGTGGAAAATGGGGTCAAGAAACTAAAAAATGAGTATAAAAATAACAAAAATCCCACAAGTGTGTGGCAGCAGGGCCACAAGTGTTCATTGACCAACTTCTCCACCAAAGAATTTCAAACCTTGGAAAAATTCAAAAAGAATCGAGAAATAATCCTTAAAGGGGCAGATAAGGGTGGAGCCACAGTGTTACTGGATAAATCATACTATATAGAGGAGATTATGTCACAATTAAATTATGTAGAGACATATAGAAAACTTAAAGGGAATCCTCTATCCAGTATACAAAAGGAAGTTTCAGCCATCCTAGAGAAAGTATGGTTGTCATTGATAAGAATTTGTCTGATTACTGATATGTTCCATGCCCCCGTAACCCTATTTTCTACACGGTACCTAGGGTAAATAAAGATAACCATAGGCCCCCAGGGAGACACATCGTCTCGAGTGTTGACTCTGTGTATACTAACATATCCAAATTCCTAGACAGAATTCTTCAACCTGAAGTACAGGGTATGTCTAATTATCTTAAGGATACTCACCATTTCTTAGAGAAAGTTAGAGCATTGGAATTCCCTAGTGAAAAATATCTCTTGTTTACCATGGATGTGAAAAGCATATATACTTTGATAAAGCATGAGGCAGGCATATCTATCATTAAGAAGAATCTATTGGTAAACAGGAGATATACATATGAGCAAATAAACTTAATTGAGGACCTCCTAAGGCTTATTCTATATTGGAACTATTTCCTGTTTCAGGACCAGTGGTTTGTTCAGTCAAAGGACACAGCAATGGGTTCTAACCTTGCCCCATCATACGCCAACCTATTCAAGAATGAATTTGAGGAGAGTATAATTTATGAGAATGAATGCTTCAAGAAATATGGAGCAGTTTGGTTAAGATATATCGATGATGTGTTTGGCGTATGGTGGGGCAATGTGGAATCCCTCCTCTATTTTGTTAAGGAACTTAATTCCATGGTTAGAGGTTTGGAATTTACTGTAATTTAAAGTGAAGAATCTGTATCATATTTGGACACTAGGGTTTATAAAGCTGGTAATTAACTAGAATTCGATCTGTTTGTAAAAGACACAGATAAAAATACTTTGTTACAATATAACAGCTTTCATCCCAGACAATTAGTGGACTCCTTCCCAAAGAGCCAACTATTGAGGGTTAACATGATTGTTAGCAAAAGAGGTAAAAGGGAGGTACGCCTTAAGGAAATGGCAGATACATTTATTGATAGAGGATATCCCCTAAACTCCTCCATACCACTATTAGTACACTAAACAAACCCATCACAACAGGTGCTAGTACTAAAGAAAAAAGGATGATCTTTCTAACACAGTATAGCCCTCTCAGCGATAAAAATTTCCAAAATTGTTAGACAGAATTGGCACATACTTAGGGATTGTAACCAGGATATTGCTCTTTTCCAGGAACCACCTCTAATGGCCCATAGAAAAGTCACAAATTTGAGAGACCACCTAATAAGAACAGACATGGGCCCTGGAAAAGAGCTAATACAGACCACTATAGGCAGCAAAAGGTCAGGTAATTACCCCTGTTTGAACTGCGCTAGTTGTAGTTCTATCACAAGAGGTGCAAATTTCTATCACCCACATAGTGGTAAAAAGTATAATGTGAAAAGTTTTCTTACCTGTGAATCTACTTTTGTGGTATATTTAATCAAATGTCCGTGTTCCTTAGTGTATTTAGGTGAGACGACATGTAAAATCAGGGATAGAATGAGCCAACATCGGTCTAACATCAGATGTAAAAATTTGGAGGCTCCCCTATCAAAACACTTTTTAGACAAGGGCCATGGCATTAGCCAATTGAGATGGCAGATCATACACCAAATCAAACCTATCCGGAATGGCATGGACAGGGAAAGGTTACTTAAGCAAAAAGAAATGTGGTGAATCAATAAACTGGAAACTTTGGCCCCTAGGGGCCTTAATAGAGATTATGATCTCACCTGTTTCTTTTAAATAAGATATATACCTAGGGGGGTTGTTACTTTTCTGTATACACTTTCTGTATATATTTCTGTTTTAAATTTTGTAATATTTTATATAAGATTGCACAACATTGTGATGTAATTGTAGAGTAATGTGTACAATTCAGCATCTTTGTTCAGTTATTATGGAGATCACATTGTCTATAGTATTGTTCTAGGCAACAATAGGATTCTCTATGTTGTCATTAAGGGGGATCACTAGCATGAGACAGTTGTCTGTGATCCCCCACACTACAGACTGTGATCGGTGCTGGTATAGGGGGCAGTGCTCCGAAGGCTACATGGTAGTGCCAGTGACATCACACACATTTGCGTGGTGCCATCACAGTAGGTGTGGAACCAGGAAGTGGCTGGTAGTGAATTGAGCTGGATGGGGGGGAGGGTGCTCAAACCCATCAATCTCAGCTCCTTTACTAGCCAAATATCACAAAGATCCCTCATTTGAAAAAGAATCACCTTTCACAAGACCCCAAATATTTTTTTTAAAAAATTAAAAAGCACAACTCGTGTAGTTTTGTTAAGAAATGTGTCTTTATGTGCTCTCAAAAATATCTGTTATATCTACAGAACCCAAGTAAAGTTTGTTTCTAAAGAAAAATACAAATGGCACTACATAAATTATTTTCAGAACCTTCAATATCTTCTATAAGGCAAACTAATGTATTATATGCCTATTATGGATCTAAGGTGCTTTGTATCAAAACAAAAAATTAAATCTAAGTTAGTAGGTAAAGCTTACTACAAAGGATACAGATATACAGCACTCTGGGTTCTGCAATATCAAAAAATATACTTATATAAATGTGTTCATCTTCAATGCGAAGAGTTTGGTGCAACTTTTAAACCCTCTCCCCCCTCTTTTGCTCTCTCTTCCCTCTCTTTTGCTCTCTCTCCCCCTCTTTTGCTCTCTCTCTCCCTTCTCTTTTGCTCTCTCTCCCCCCTTTCTTTTGCTCTCTCTCTCCCCCTTTCATTTGCTCTCTCTCTCTCCTCTTTGGCTCTCTCCCCCTCTCTCTTTTATTCTCTCTCCCCACTCTTTTTTATTCTCTCTCCACCCTCTTTGGCTCTCTCCCCCCTATTTTTTGCTCTCTCTCCCCTCTTTTTTGCTCTCTCTCCCCCTCTCTTTTGCTCTCTCTGCCCCCTCTCTTTTGCTCTCTTTCTCTCCCACCTCTATTTTTCTTTCTCTCCCCCCTCTCTTTTGCTCTCTCTCTCTCCCCTCTCTTTTGCTATCTATCTCCCCCTCTCTCTTTTATTCTCTCTCCCCACTCTTTTTTATTCTCTCTCCACCCTCTTTGGCTCTCTCCCCCCTATTTTTTGCTCTCTCTCCCCTCTTTTTTGCTCTCTCTCCCCCTCTCTTTTGCTCTCTCTGCCCCCTCTCTTTTGCTCTCTTTCTCTCCCACCTCTATTTTTCTTTCTCTCCCCCCTCTCTTTTGCTCTCTCTCTCTCCCCTCTCTTTTGCTCTCTCTCCCCCTTTTTTTTCCTTTCTCCCCCCTCTCTTTTGCTCTCTCCCTTCTCTTTTGCTCGCTCTCCCTCTCTCTTTTGCTCTCTCTCCCTCTCTCTTTTGCTCTCTCTCCCCCTCTCTTTTGTTCTCTTTCCCCCCTTTCTTTGGCTCTCTCTGCCCCTTCTTTGGCTCTCTCCCCCCTTTCTTTTGCTCTCTCCTCCCCCTCTCTTTGGCTCTCTCTCCCCCCTCTCTTTGGCTCTCTCTCCCCCCTCTTTGGCTCTCTCTCTCCCCTCTCTTTCCATCTCTGGCTCTCTCTCCCTCAAACCCTTTGTTCTCTCTCTCACGTCCCTGCCTGACCACGCCCCCATCGCAGCACCCCGCCTGGCCACACCCACTCTTCATGCCCGGTCACGCCCCCATCATGGCTCTTCCGCCGGTCACGCCCCCTGACACGCCGCTTTCACCTCTCTCTCTGCTGTCAGGAATCAGGATCCAAACGGCCAGGTATGTTTGTCCTCGCGCAGTCTCTATTGGGCATGACTGCATCTGACAAACATACCTGGCCGTTTATTATATAGGATGAGTGCCTGAATCTATATATGCATGGGACTCTATAAGGGTATGCATTGAAATGCAAAATGGTCACTATAATGGTTGTTATATCACATCAGAGGAGTCAACCACTCTTAAGTTTTATATCAAATGTTCTAATATTTCAAAAAATATCACATACTAGGATGTAACAGAAAACCTCCTAGTTGTTAAAGTAACAAAAAAATATCTCTGTCTAAAAGCCAAAAATAAATTTACAAATGAGGCAAACTATCCGTTATATTAGGCAGCCGATACTGTAACACGATATTCATTTAACTTTAAAGTTAAAGGGACACTAAACCCAAATTTTTTATTTCATGATTCAGAAAGAGACGAAATTTTAAGCAACTTTCTAATTTACTCCTATTATCAATTTTTCTTCATTCTCTTGGTATCTTTATTTGAAAAAGCAGGAATGTAAGCTTACAAGACGGCTGTGATTCAGCACCATGGACAGAGCTTGCCGATTGGTGGGTACGTTTAACCACCAGTCAGCAAGTTGTACCCAGGTGCTGAACCAAAGATGGGACGGCTCGTAAGCTTACATTCCTGCTTTTTCAAATAAAGATACCAAGAGAACGAAGAAAAATTGATAACAGAAGTAAATTAGAAAGTTGCTTAAAATTGCTGCTCTATCTGAATTATGAAAGGAATAATTAGTGTTTCCTATCCCTTTAAATTAGACAGCTGACTAAATCAGCACTTGCTTACAACTTATATCTGCTAATGATTGGCTTTGTTAGATGTCAGCTAACGCTGCAGCATAAATATTAAATGCTTCATTCATTTGCTTAGATAGATAATTACAGCCTCACTTACAGAGATAAAGTTTAACCAAAGGCTATTTACATATGCTATAGATAAACCACCTACACGAGGGGATTCATTTATAATTTAGCCCCCATCAGCCCCTCGCTACCCTAACCCGTTTCACTGCGTCACAGCTTTTTCATATGGTGCGGGCCGGCCGCGCTGGCGTTCTTTTATTACGTACCGCATCAAGACACGCCTACTCTTTTTTTTTATTAAATAATCTTTTATTGAGGTTATTATAAGATACAACATAAAAAGCACGTCCTTTCTACAGCAGATTGTAGTTGTACAAGTTATCAGTAGTCGCATATAAACAAATAAGAACAAAATCTGTAGATCAGAGAAACATTTCTATAATAAAGACATGAAATTCACATGCACTAGATCTTAGCAGTAAAACAGAGGAATGTTAATAGTAATTGGATTGACCGTATGAGAGTAAATAACCTCCATACATAAAAAACTGTTGCATATTGATCTTCCTATAAACAGATATCTACATCTTCACATAACGTCAAACTATCCCATATAACAACATTATATAATACAAAACAAATCACATTTTCTTATACGCTTTATCAAATACAATTTATAAGTGAAAATGAGTTGTCATATGCAACGTCTAATATAAGACCAACCATCAAACCTCAAATTTTATCATTTTTTAGTCCCCACAACATTATCCCTTCTGGTCATAACCCTGTTATTGAACCTTAAGCTCCCTCGTGGTTTAGAGGGGGAAAAAAAGGGGGTCCTCTCCCTCCTGGTCTAATTTCATTCCCATTCTCCTCTCAAAATGGCAGACTGTACATATTCTGTATGAAGAAAAGAGGCAACATATTGCCTTTGTACATTCAGTGGCATAGATTTAATTAATTGCCCCCATTTAGTGAAAAAACCTGAACGTCCACCTCTGTGTTTAACAGATAATCATATTGTTCAATTATCAGTTTACCTTTTAGATTTTCGATAAACTGTATAAAACTAGGTGTGTTTTTTTACCTCCATGTAGAAAGTATTATATTTCTACCATTCAGGATTGTAAAATGTTAAATTTTTACATTAGCTATTTCCAATTTCCCTGTAGTAGAAATATAATATCCTCCTTCTTTAGACTGATCGATTTCTCCATAATCTTGATCAGCCAATACGAGATCTTAGCCCAGAATACCCTGACCTTCAGGCAGTCCCATAAACAATGTGTCATTTATACAGCAGGGAAATTACATCTGTGTCACAAACCAAAGCCTCCAGAATAATAAGAAAAAGAAAAGGTCTAGGAGGAATTCTGCCTGGCTGTGGGGGGATTTGAACTCGTGGCTTTGTGCTTTACTATTTTGTTTGCTGATGTGATGAGCCACAGTCAGCTCTAGCAGTCTGGGAGCTATAATACAATGTCACACAGCTTAAAAGAACACAGACAGCAAAACAGGTAGTGCTCAGAGACCAACTCCCACCAACGGAAAGTATTGCAGATTCAATTCAGTCGCTTCACGCTGACTAGTTCAATCTGATTGTAACATGCTCATTACTCACATGGTCCCATACGGATGACGTCATCATCAGGTGCCTCTCCAAAGCGCTCCATCAAACACCTACCAAAGATACAACAAACAACAAGGCGGAAAGGCACCCGGTCTCCAACGATCACAGGACTCTTACATCAGATAAAAGCAAACTCAGGCCTAGATTTGGAGTTTTGTCGGTAAGGACCCGCGTAGCTAACGCCGGCTTTTTTCTGGCCGCACCATAAAAATAACTCTGGTATTGAGAGTCCACATAAAGGCTGCGTTAGGCTCCAAAAAAGGAGCGTAGAGCATTTTTAACGCAGCTTCAACTCTCGATACCAGAGTTGCTTACGCAAGCGGCCAGCCTCAAAAACGTGCTCGTGCACGATTCCCCCATAGAAAACAATGGGGCTGTTTGAGCTGAAAAAAAACCTAACACCTGCAAAAAAGCCGCGTTCAGCTCTTAACGCAGCCCCATTGTTTGCTATGCGGAAACACCTCCTAAGTCTGCACCTAACACCCTTACATGTACCCCGAGTCTAAACACCCCTAACCTTACACTTATTAACCCCTAATCTGCCGCCCCCGCTATCGCTGACACCTGCATTTTATTTTTAACCCCTAATCTGCCGCTCCGTAAACCGCCGCTACTTACATTATCCTTATGTACCCCTAATCTGCTGCCCCTAACACCGCCGACCCCTATATTATATTTATTAACCCCTAATCTGCCGCCCACAACGTCGCCCCCACCTGCCTACACTTATTAACCCCTAATCTGCCGAGCGGACCGCACCGCTACTATAATAAAGTTATTAACCCCTAATCCGCCTCACTAACCCTATAATAAATAGTATTAACCCCTAATCTGCCCTCCCTAACATCGCCGACACCTAACTTCAATTATTAACCCCTAATCTGACGACCGGAGCTCACCGCTATTCTAATAAATGTATTAACCCCTAAAGCTAAGTCTAACCCTAACACTAACACCCCCCTAACTTAAATATAATTTTAATCTAACGAAATTAATTAACTCTTATTAAATAAATTATTCCTATTTAAAGCTAAATACTTACCTGTAAAATAAATCCTAATATAGCTACAATATAAATTATAATTACATTGTAGCTATTTTAGGATTAATATTTATTTTACAGGCAACTTTGTAATTATTTTAACCAGGTACAATAGCTATTAAATAGTTAAGAAATATTTAATAGCTACCTAGTTAAAATAATTACAAAATTACCTGTAAAATAAATCCTAACCTAAGTTACAATTAAACCTAACACTATACTATCATTAAATTAATTAAATAAAATATCTACAATTACCTACAATTAAACCTAACACTACACTATCAATACATTAATTAAATACAATATCTACAAATAACTACAATGAAATAAACTAACTAAAGTACAAAAAATAAAAAAGAACTAAGTTACAAAAAATAAAAAAATATTTACAAACATAAGAAAAATATTACAACAATTTTAAACTAATTACACCTACTCTAAGCCCCCTAATAAAATAACAAAGACCCCCAAAATAAAAAATGCCCTACCCTATTCTAAATTGCTAAAGTTCAAAGCTCTTTTACCTTACCAGCCCTGAACAGCGCCCTTTGCGGGGCATGCCCCAAGAAGTTCAGCTCTTTTGCCTGTAAAAAAACATACAATACCCCCCCCCCAACATTACAACCCACCACCCACATACCCCTAATCTAACCCAAACCCCCCTTAAATAAACCTAACACTAAGCCCCTGAAGATCATCCTACCTTGTCTTCACCTCACCAGGTATCACCGATCCGTCCTGGCTCCAAAATCTTCATCCAACCCAAGCGGGGGCTGGCGATCCATCATCCGGTGGCTGAAGAGGTCCAGAAGAGGCTCCAAAGTCTTCATCCTATCCGGGAAGAAGAGTAGATACGGACCGGCAACCATCATCTTCCAAGCGGCATCTTCTATCTTCATCCGATGAGGACCGTCTCCATCCTGAAGACCTCCGACGCGGACCGATCTTCATCCGGCGACGTCCAACTGAAGAATGAAAGTTCCTTTAAGGGACGTCATCCAAGATGGCGTCCCTCGAATTCCGATTGGCTGATAGGATTCTATCAGCCAATCGGAATTAAGGTAGGAATATTCTGATTGGCTGATGGAATCAGCCAATCAGAATCAAGTTCAATCCGATTGGCTGATCCAATCAGCCAATCAGATTGAGCTCGCATTCTATTGGCTGATCGGAACAGCCAATAGAATGCGAGCTCAATCTGATTGGCTGATTGGATCAGCCAATCGGATTGAACTTGATTCTGATTGGCTGATTCCATCAGCCAATCAGAATATTCCTACCTTAATTCCGATTGGCTGATAGAATCCTATCAGCCAATCGGAATTCGAGGGACGCCATCTTGGATGACGTCCCTTAAAGGAACCTTCATTCTTCAGTTGGACGTCGCCGGATGAAGATGGGTCCGCGTCGGAGGTCTTCAGGATGGAGCCGGTCCTCATCGGATGAAGATAGAAGATGCCGCTTGGAAGATGATGGTTGCCGGTCCGGATCTACTCTTCTTCCCGGATAGGATGAAGACTTTGGAGCCTCTTCTGGACCTCTTCAGCCACCGGATGATGGATCGCCAGCCCCCGCTTGGGTTGGATGAAGATTTTGGAGCCAGGACGGATCGGTGATACCTGGTGAGGTGAAGACAAGGTAGGATGATCTTCAGGGGCTTAGTGTTAGGTTTATTTAAGGGGGGTTTGGGTTAGATTAGGGGTATGTGGGTGGTGGGTTGTAATGTTGGGGGGGGGTATTGTATGTTTTTTTTACAGGCAAAAGAGCTGAACTTCTTGGGGCATGCCCCGCAAAGGGCCCTGTTCAGGGCTGGTAAGGTAAAAGAGCTTTGAACTTTAGTAATTTAGAATAGGGTAGGGCATTTTTTATTTTGGGGGTCTTTGTTATTTTATTAGGGGGCTTAGAGTAGGTGTAATTAGTTTAAAATTGTTGTAATATTTTTCTTATGTTTGTAAATATTTTTTTATTTTTTGTAACTTAGTTCTTTTTTATTTTTTGTACTTTAGTTAGTTTATTTCATTGTAGTTATTTGTACATATTGTATTTAATTAATTTATTGATAGTGTAGTGTTAGGTTTAATTGTAGGTAATTGTAGGTATTTTATTTAATTAATTTAATGATAGTATAGTGTTAGGTTTAATTGTAACTTAGGTTAGGATTTATTTTACAGGTAATTTTGTAATTATTTTAACTAGGTAACTATTAAATATTTCTTAACTATTTAATAGCTATTGTACCTGGTTAAAATAATTACAAAGTTGCCTGTAAAATAAATATTAATCCTAAAATAGCTACAATGTAATTATAATTTATATTGTAGCTATATTAGGATTTATTTTACAGGTAAGTATTTAGCTTTAAATAGGATTAATTTATTTAATAAGAGTGAATTAATTTCGTTAGATTAAAATTATATTTAATTTAGGGGGGTGTTAGTGTTAGGGTTAGACTTAGCTTTAGGGGTTAATCCATTTATTAGAATAGCGGTGAGCTCCGGTCGTCAGATTAGGGGTTAATAATTGAAGTTAGGTGTCGGCGATGTTAGGGAGGGCAGATTAGGGGTTAATACTATTTATTATAGGGTTAGTGAGGCGGATTAGAGGTTAATAACTTTATTATAGTAGCGGTGCGGTCCGCTCGGCAGATTAGGGGTTAAAAAGTGTAGGCAGGTGGAGGCGACGTTGTGGGGGGCAGATTAGGGGTTAATACATATAATATAGGGGTCGGCGGTGTTAGGGGCAGCAGATTAGGGGTACATAGCTATAATGTAGGTGGCGGCGCTTTGCGGTCGGCAGATTAGGGGTTAATTATTGTAGGTAGCTGGCGGCGACGTTGTGGGGGGCAGGTTAGGGGTTAATAAATATAATACAGGGGTCGGCGGTGTTAGGGGCAGCAGATTAGGGGTACATAGGGATAACTTAGCTGGCGGCGCTTTGCGGTCGGCGGATTTGGGGTTAAAAAAATTTAATCGAGTGGCGGCGATGTGGGGGGACCTCGGTTTAGGGGTACATAGGTAGTTTATGGGTGTTAGTGTACTTTAGAGCACAGTAGTTAAGAGCTTTATAAACCGGCGTTAGCCCAGAAAGCTCTTAACTACTGACTTTTTTCCTGCGGCTGGAGTTTTGTCGTTAGATGTCTAACGCTCACTTCAGACACGACTCTAAATACCGGAGTTAGAACAATCCCATTGAAAAGATAGGATACGCAATTTACGTAAGGGGATCTGCGGTATGGAAAAGTCGCGGCTGAAAAGTGAGCGTTAGACCCTTTTTTGAGTGACTCCAAATACCGGAGGTAGCCTAAAACCAGCGTTAGGAGCCTCTAACGCTGGTTTTCACGGCTAACGCCAAACTCCAAATCTAGGCCTCAGATAGCAAGGATAACTTGCCACAAACCTTTAGCAAGTTTTCAACTTAAGTCTGCTTAACTTGCTGCAAGTTTGAACTGGCAAGTGTGTTTACTTGCAGCATAATTACTGCACAAGTTCTAGTTGATGCTTTTTCAACTTGCAGCAATTTTGCGTGGCAAGTCTCTAGCAAGAGGTAATTTTTAATTTTGAGACAAGTCACCAGCAAGAGCTCTGCAAGTCTCCTGCAAATATTTGTTAAGTCAACAGCAAGAGCTCTGCAGGTTTGCAGCAATTTTCTGGCAAGTCACCAGCAAGAGCTCTGCAAGTCTCCTGTAAATGGTTGACAAGTCAACAGCAAGAGCTCTGCAAGTCTCCTGCAATTTTCTGACAAGTCAACAGCAAGAGCTCTGCAAGTCTCCTGCAATTTTCTGACAAGTCAACAGCAAGAGCTCAGCAAGTCTCCTTCAATATGTTGACAAGTTGATAGCAAGGGCTCTGCAATTCTATTGCAAATCTCAGACAACTCAATAGTAAGAGTGCTGTAAGTCTGTGGAAAATCTCTGACATGTATGTCACAATTAAGTGCAGTGTCTGTCACAAGTGTCTGTGTAGATTATAATTACAAATTAATAATTTGTTAATATTAAAATGTTGTAGCTATATATTATCTGAGAGAATATACTATGTCAGGTAATATATTACTTGAAGTATTCTAATATTAGTGTTATAACACAAATATCATTATCTCAGTTACAGTAGGACAGGCTTTAAGGCATTCTGCTTATACAGCGATTGTCAGTTCTGCCCATGTTCGATATGTTTAATGCTTGCACCCCTATTTCAGTGTTTTTTGACAGCATTGTGTGTACTGTATATGTATGTTTTATTGTGCACATATTATATGAAAATGCAAACATCTTATTAGGTTTTTATATGCATTTACAAATAAAGAAGTCTATGTTTCCTTGTTCTACTTATAGCGATTTTGGTGGGGGTCTGGAATCTAACCCACTGTATAAATTGGGCCCTGCTTTAATATATTAAAACTTGGAAAATAATGTTTTTACATTTTTACTTGATTTTTTTTTTTTTTTAATGGTTTCTGAATATTAGTTTTACAATTATTACCTTATCTATTTCTGTTAGTTATATAAAAACAATTATCATTGTATACAACTAACTGAAGTTGTGTGTAAATAACCTAGCCAGAATGTAAACTTTGACAATCATATACATTTTTTCTTGATTTCATACATTTACAGAACTCAATTCATTTTTGCTTTTATGGTTAATGTGAGGGGTTAACCTCAATACTATTTGAATATAAAAAAAAATATTAATTAAAAAAGGTTTTTATAATTAATCAAAAACATCATTAACTCTTACACAAGTAATTCAAACTTTTATTAGTTGCAAATTTTCCAGTGATTATAACATTTTAAACATGGCATTGTAAAAAAAAATAAAAAAATAACGGCCTAAGTTACAAGACAAACAATTTTAACAGAACAAAAAAATATAAGATGATGTCCTCTGCTATGATGTTAAATTTGGCACCGGCCTGTAAAATAAAAAAATATATATAAATGTGAGCACCTTGTCTCAATTGTTTAGCCTAAAGCAGAACTATAATTTCTAGATCTAAAAAAGGGAATTTGACAGATGGTACAACACATAGCAGTATTTCAACTTCAAGGCTGTGAAGAATACAATTTTTTTTTTATATATGGTCAGATTAATTTCTCACATTAATTCAATTTTCCACAGTCCTTATCATACATATATGGGGGTAGATTTATTAAATGCCGGGCAGACATGATTCGCTGTAGTGAATCATGTCCGCCTGACATTGCTACGCATATGCTGTCTGCATTTAACATTGCACAAGCATTTCTATTGAAATGCTTGTGCAATGCTGCCCCCTGAACATTCGCGGTCAATCGGCCGCTAGCAGGGGGTGTCAATCATCCAGTTCGGATCGGGATAATTGCAGTCTGCCACCTAAAAGGTGGCGAAGAAGTTATAGAGCAGCAGAAGTTAAGGAACAGCGGTCCTTCCCAAACGGATCTGATATATTAAAGAACCATTTTCGAAGGGTGTGTTGTATTCACTTCCACAATGCCATAATACAGTGTGAAGTGTTTGCTTATTTAAAGAAACATATAGGGCGATAAATTATTGCCCGTTTGCGGGAGAGCGAAAAATTAAACAGCCATTACAAGTGGCTAGCAATTAGCGCTCAGTAAATTAAGCGGAAAATAACTGCACTAGGCAGTTTTGGGGCTTTAAACTTGGTGGGAGCGTAGCATTAGAAAAAAAAGGCACTGAAAAGTGCCTTTACATTGCAGGCTATGGGAACTGTGTGTCCTCATAGACATCAATGTATATATATATATACACATATACACACACACACATATATACACACACACTGTATATGCTTATTCTGTATAAATATTCATGTGTTAATATAAATGTGTATATAAGTATATATATATATTTAAAAATGCTGCCTATCGCTGCGCTACTTATCCCCTTCGTTAAGCGAGGTTCTGATATGAGAGCATCAAAACGAGGCTCCCATAGGAGCCTATGGAAGCGCAGTCTCGTGAGCGCAATGCTTCCTAACAATGGGTATGTGTTCGATCAACTTGTAATACCTTGTAATAATAGTGCGCTGGTATTACCAAGTGGAGCGCTAATTTAGTGATCCACTTGTAATCTAGCCTTAATTGTTTAACCATTAGTTGCATGTTGCTGAAGAACGGAAAATACCAAATGGAGCAGTCATGTTGGAGCTTAAATATGGGTGGTACCACTTGTTATTACAGGGATGGTTCTTTTTTTACAGGATTTCTTATTCATTACAATTTGAATTGACATTACTTGATAATGCCATAAAATCCAACCATCCACCAGGATCAATTATGTCACAAAGAAGCACCCCTGTTTAGATGGAACATTCTTGTCAAAATACAAGCACAGAGATACTGTAACTCCAACATGGCTGCTCTTATGCTCTCCAGTGCTGTAGCAAAAAGCATCTACAAATCAAACAATACGTTTTTATGTAAAAAACATAATTTATGTAAGAACTTACCTGATAAATTAATTTCTTTCATATTGGCAAGAGTCCATGAGCTAATGACATATGGGATATACAATTCAGTTTAACGAATAGCCAAGCAGTGGGGTGATAAAGAAAGGAGTAGAAAGCATCAACAAAGGAAATTTGGAAATAATTGTGCTTTATACAAAAAATAATAACCACCATAAAAAGGGTGGGCCTCATGGACTTTTGCCAATATGAAAGAAATTAATTTATCAGGTAAGTTCTTACATAAATTATGTTTTCTTTCATTTAATTGGCAAGAGTCCATGAGCTAGTGACATTTGGGATATCAATACCCAAGATGTGGAGTCTTCCACTCAAGAGTCACTAGAGAGGGAGGGAATAAAAATAAAAACAGCCATATTCCGCTGAAAACATTAGTCCACAACCCAAAAAAAAAATAAGTTTATTTCATATTTGAAAGAAAAAAATTAAATCAAAAGCAGAAGAATCAAACTGAAACAGCTGCCTGAAGAACTTTTCTACCAAAAACTGCTTCCGAAGAAGCAAATACATCAAAATGGTAGAATTTAGTAAATGTATGCAAAGAAGACCAAGTTGCTGCTTTGCAAATCTGATCAACTGAAGCTTCATTCTTAAAAGCCCACGAAGTGGAGACTGATCTAGTAGAATGAGCTGTAATTCTCTGAGGCGGGGTTTGACCCGACACCAAATAAGCTTGATGAATCAAAAGTTTCAACCAAGAAGTCAAGGAAATAGCAGAAGCTTTCTGACCTTTCCTAGGACCAGAAAATAAAACAAATAGACTGGAAGTCTTCCTAAAATTTTTAGTAGCTTCCACATAATATTTCAAAGCTCTTACCACATCCAAAGAATGTAAGGATCTCTCCAAAGAATTCTTAGGATTAGGACATAAAGAAGGGACAACAATTTCTCTACTAATGTTGTTAGAATTCACAACCTTAGGTAAAAATTGAAAAGAAGTCCGCAAAACTGCCTTATCCTGATGAAAAATCAGAAAAGCAGACTCACAAGAAAGAGTAGATAGCTCAGAAACTCTTATAGCAGAAGAGATAGCCATAAGGAACAACACTTTCCAGGAAAGTAGTTTAATGTCCAAAGGATGCATAGGCTCAAATGGAGGAATCTGTAATGCCTTCAGAACCAAATTAAGACTCCAAGGAGGAGAAATTGATTTAATGACAGGCTTAATACGAACTAAAGCCTGTACAAAACAGTGAATATCAGGAAGTATAGCAATCTTTCTGTGAAATAAGACAGAAAGAGCGGAGAATTGTCCTTTCAAGGAACTTGCAGACAAACCCTTATCCAAACCATCCTGAAGGAACTGTAAAATTCTAGGAATTCTAAAAGAATGACAGGAGAATTTATGAGAAGAACACCATGAAATGTAAGTCTTCCAAACTCTATAATAAATCTTTCTAGAGACAGATTTACGAGCTTGTAACATAGTATAAATCACTGAGTCAGAGAAACCTCTACGACTTAGTACTAAACGTTCAATTTCCATACCTTCAAATTTAATGATTTGAGATCCTGATGGAAAAACGGACCTTGAGATAGTAGGTCCGGCCGTAACGGAAGTGGCCAAGGCGGGCAACTGGACATTCGCACCAGATCCGCATACCAAAACCTGTTTGGCCATGCTGGAGCCACCAGCAACACAGAAGACTGTTCCATGATAATTTTGGAGATCACTCTTGGAAGGAGAACTAGAGGCGGGAAAATGTAAGCAGGATGATAACACCAAGGAAGTGTCAGTGCATCCACTGCTTCCGCCTGAACATCCCTGGACCTGGACAGGTATCTGGGAAGTTTCTTGTTTAGATGAGAGGCCATGAGATCTATCTCTGGAAGACCCCACATCTGAACAATCTGAGAAAACACATCTGGATGGAGAGACCACTCCCCTGGATGTAAAGTCTGGCGGCTGAGATAATCCGCCTCCCAATTGTCTACACCTGGGTTATGCACCGCAGAGATTAGTCAGGAGTTGTATTCCGCCCAAGCAAGTATCCGAGATACTTCTTTCATAGCTTGGGGACTGTGAGTCCCACCCTGATGATTGACATAAGCCACGGTTGTGATATTGTCTGTCTGAAAACAAATGAACGGTTCTCTCTTTAGCAGAGGCCAAGACTGAAGAGCCCTGAGAATTGCACGGAGTTCTAAAATATTTATTGGTAATCTCACCTCTTGAGATTTCCAAACCCCTTGTGCTGTCAGAGCTCCACAAACAGCTCCCCAACCTGAAAGACTTGCATCTGTTGAGCTCACAGTCCAGGTTGGCCGAACAAAAGAGGCCCCTTGAACCAAACGATGATGATCTATCCACCATGTCAGAGAGTGTCGTACATTGGGATTCAAAGATATTAATTGTGATATCTTTGTATAATCCCTGCACCATTGATTCAGCATGCAAAGCTGTAGAGGTCTCATATGAAAATGAGCAAAGGGGATCACGTCCGATGCTGCAGTCATGAGACCTAAAACTTCCGTGCACATAGCCACTGAAGGGAATGCTTAAGAACAAATGTAAGGAAAATAGTTAAAGGGAGAGTAACCACTTGTGCGGCGTGCTCCACAGGGCAATTTATAACAAACTGTGGTACCGTAATTCAAGCAGCCCGCCTATACTCAGTGCACTAAACATAAACCAAGAGCACTGGTTCAAGAGGAGTGAAGTCCCGTGAGTTTTCCTTCCCAAACAGGTCAAAATTGCTACTGCCCCACCGTTTGTATTCATAAAGTCCCAGGAGGTATAAAACAGGCAAACTGTACAATGTTCAGGGCAAACAGACACGTACCTCCTATTCGTGAGACCTCCACCAGGAGCGATCCTCTGTGCACCAATCTCCACCGTGTGGCCAGTGTCTCTGTCCGTGATGAGGTTCAGTGTGGCTCCCAAACAACCTCCACTACCGGTGCGGTACGTGGCTCCTCCTCTCAAGGCGTCCCTAGCAATGAGCTGGTTTAGTGGTCAGGACCTTGTACGCACCCAACTCCTGTGCTCACTCAAGAGCTGGCCTCAAAAAGCAAATATAGAAGAGAATGCGAGGAGCACAGGCATGGGTGTAATTGCAAATAAAAATGTATTACTTATTAGATAGACAAGTTGCGCCGTAGCACAAATGAGTGAAAAATACACACAAACTGATACAGTGTGAGGGGGGGAACAAAAATAACCTCCCCGGGGTAAGAACTGAACAAAAAATCTACTGTATTAGCAGACTGCAGACAAACAGGTATACACGTTTCAGCAGGTTGCCTTACTCATTACTTCTAGGCAACCTGCTGAAACGCGTATACCTGTTTGTCTGCAGTCTGCTAATACAGTAGATTTTTTGTTCAGTTCTTACCCCGGGGAGGTTATTTTTGTTGCCCCCCTCACACTGTATCGCTTTGTGTGTATTTTTCACTCATTTGCGCTACGGCGCAACTTGTCTATCTAATAAGTAATACATTTTTATTTGCAATTACACCCACGCCTGTGCTCCTCGCATTCTCTTCTATACTGAAGGGAATGACTGAGACTGAAGGTGCTGGCATGCTGCAACCAATTTTAAACGTCTCTTGTCTGTTAGAGACAGAGTCATGGACACTGAATCTATCTGGAAACCTAAAAAGGTGACCCTTGTCTGAGGAATCAAGAAACTTTTTGGTAAATTGATCCTCCAACCATGTTTCTGAAGAAACAACACTAGTTGATTCGTGTGAGATTCTGCAGTATGTAAAGACTGAGCTAGTACCAAGATATCGTCCAAATAAGGAAACACCGCAATACCCTGTTCTCTGATTACAGATAGTAGGGCACCCAGAACCTTTGAAAAGATTCTTGGAGCTGTTGCTAGGCCAAATGGAAGAGCAACAAATTGGTAATGCTTGTCTAGAAAAGAGAATCTCAGAAACTGAAAGTGTTCTGGATGAATCGGAATATGAAGGTATGCATCCTGCAAGTCTATTGTGGACATATAATGTCCTTGCTGAACAAAAGGCAGAATAGTCCTTATAGTCACCATCTTGAAAGTTGGTACTCTTACATAACGATTCAAAATTTTTAGATCCAGAACTGGTCTGAACAAATTTTCTTTCTTTGGTACAATGAATAGGTTTGAATAAAACCCCAAACCTTGTTCCTGAAGAGGAACTGGCATTATTACCCCTGAAGACTCCAGGTCTGAAACACACTTCAGAAAAGCCTGAGCTTTTACTGGATTTACAGGGATGTGTGAGAGAAAAAATCTTCTCACAGGAGGTCTTACTTTGAAACCTATTCGATACCCTTGAGAGACAATGCTCTGAATTCAATGATTTTGGACTGATTTTATCCAAAAATCCTAGAAAAACCTTAATCTGCCCCCTACCAGCTGAGCTGGAATGAGGGTCACACCTTCATGCGGACTTAGGGGCAGACTTTGGTTTCCTAAATGGCTTGGATTTATTCCAATTTGAGGAAGGCTTCCAACTGGAAGCAGATTCCTTGGGAGGAGGATTGAGTTTTTGTTCCTTATTCTGACGAAAGGAACGAAAACGGTTAGAAGCCTTAGATTTACCCTTAGGTTTTTTTTATCCTGAGGCAAAAAAACTCCTTTTCCTCCAGTGATAGTTGAAATAATAGAATCCAACTGAGAACCAAATAAATTATTACCTTGGAAAGAAAGAGATAGTAATCTAGATTTAGATGTCATATCAGCATTCCAAGATTTAAGCTACAAAGCTCTTCTAGCTAATACAGCTAAAGACATGGATCTAACATCAATTTTGATAATATCAAAAATGGCATCACAAATAAAATGATTAGCATGTTGCAGTAAGCGAACAATGCTAGATATGTCAAAATCCAATTCACGTTGCGCTAAATTTTCCAACCAGAAAGTTGATGCAGCCGCAACATCACCCAAAGAAATAGCAGGTCTGAGAAGATGACCTGAATATAAATAGGACTTCCTTAGATAAGATTCAAGCTTCCTATCTAAAGGATCCTTAAAGGAAGTGCTATCTTCCATAGGAATAGTGGTACGTTTAGCAAGAGTAGAAATAGCCCCATCAACTTTGGGGATCTTTTCCCAAAACTCTATAGATTTTGCTGGTAAAGGATACAATCTCTTAAACCTTGAAGAAGGAATAAAGGAAGTACCTGGCTTATTCCATTCCCTAGAAATCATATCAGAAATAGCCTCAGGAATGGGAAAAACACCTGGGGAAACCACAGGAGGTTTAAAAACAGCATTTAAACGTTTATTAGACTGAACGTCAATAGGACTGGTTACCTCAATATCCAAAGTAATTAACACTTCTTTTAATAAAGAACGCATATACTCTATTTTAAATAAATAAGTAGATTTGTCAGTGTCAATATCTGAGGAAGGATCTTCTGTTTCAGATAGATCCTCATCAGAAGAGGATGAATTATTATGTTGTTGGTCATTTGAAATTTCATCAGCTAAATGAGAAGTTTTAAAAGACCTTTTACGTTTATTAGAAGGTGGAAATGCAGACAAAGCCTTCATAATAGAATCAGAAACAAATTCTTTAAAATATACAGGTATATCATGCACATTAGAAGTTGAAGGAACTGCAACTGGCAATGTACTATTACTGATGGATACACTATCTGCGTGTAAAAGTTTATCATGACAACTATTACAAATGACATTCGGTGGAATAATTTCTACAACAAATGCACTTAGCTTTGGTAGAACCGATGTCAGGCAGCAATGTTCCAGCAGAAACTTCAGAGACAGGATCAGATTGGGACATCTTGCTCAATGTAAGAGAAAAAACAACATATAAAGCAAAATTATCTATTTCCTTAAATGACAGTTTCAGGAATGGGAAAAAATGCAAAAGCATAGGCCTCTTGATAGAGAAGAAAGCAGGAGGCAAACATCAATGGGGTATTGAAATAATGAAAAAAAATTGGCGCCAAGTATGACGCACACGTAACGTAAACTTTTTTGGTGCCAAAAATGACCGGAAATGACACACTTGCGTCACTAATTACGCCGCCGTGTGAAAGGTCTCTGCGTCACGTATGACGCCGGAAATAACAAAGTTGCGTCATAAACGTATCTTTTCGCGCCAAAAAAAGTTCATGCCAAAAAGACGCAATAAAGTCTAGCATTTGACGCACCCGCGGGCCTAACACCCGCAATTGCAAAAAAGTAGTCAAATTGAAAAAAGACTAAACCCCAGGTAAGAAATTAAATTCTTAAAGTGTTTACATTCCCAAATATGAAACTGACAGTCTGCAGAAGGAAATACATGAACCTGACTCATGGCAAAAATAAATACAATACATATATTTAGAACTTTATATAATTGCATAAAGTGCCAAACCATAGCTGAGAGTGTCTTAAGTAATAAAAACATACCAAAAGACACCCATCCACATATAGCAGATAGCCAAACCAGTACTAAAACAGTTATTAGTAGAGGTAATGGTAAACTGAGAGTATATCGTCGATCTGAAAAGGGAGGTAGGAGATGAATCTCTACGACCGATAACAGAGAACCCATGAAATAGACTGCCGTTTCCGGGATGTTGAATAGTACCTGGGGAGCTGGGGGGGTGCCGTTGATGTGGAGCAAGACGCAGCAGCAGAAGAGGACTCAGCCGAGGAAGAGGTTATGGAAGAGGATGGAGTAGGAGGAGTAGAGGAGGTAGCAGCAGGCCTGCCTGCAAGTCGTGGCGGTGTCACCAACTCCTCTGCAGAGCCACGCATTCCATGCTTGTCAGCCGTCAGCAGGTTTACCCAATGTGCAGTGTAGGTGATATACCTCACAAGCAGAAAGGTTCCGGCTAACTGAAGGAAGATTCTCCAGACGTAAGTGTGTAAATTCAAAAATACTTTATTCATGCACCATGCACTAAAAACAAGTTATGGACAATAGCAAATGACCACTAAAGAAACATTATAGTGGTCAAAAAAGGCAGCAACAGCAGACGTGTTTCATGCGGGTCCTCCGCACTTGATCACCTTATATCACCTAGGTGATATACCTGCCTTGACCATGCTTTGCAGACCAGCTATCAGTGGTCAGATGGACCCTTGCCCCAATGCTGTGTGCCAGACATGCCATTATTTCCTTTCGCACAATCGAATACAGGTTGGGGATTGCCTTTTGTGAAAAGAAATTTTGGCCGGGTACCTTCCACTGCGGTGTCCCAATAGATACAAATTTTTTGAACGCCTCAGACTCCACCAGCTTGTATGTTAAAAGCTGGGGGGCTAAGAGTTCAGACAAGCCAGCTGTCAGACGCCGGGCAAGGGGGTGACTTTGGGAAATTGGCTTCTTACACTCAAACATGTCCTTGATAGACACCTGACTGTGGGCAGATGACCAGGAACTGCTACGTAAGAGAGACTAAGTGGCGGATGGTTGAGAGGGGGCAAGGAGGACAGCAGTGGTTGACATGGCTGAAGATGCTGGACCAGGAGGAGGATGGCGGCTTTTAGTTTGTGTGCTGCTTCTACTCATGTGTTCATCCCATCAGCGTTTGTGACAAAGCAGTTGTACCTAGGTGGGTGTTGGACTTCCCACGACTCAGTTTCTTTTGGCACAGGTTGCAAATGGCATCACTGTTGTCAGAGGCAGACACACAAAAAACACTGCTGAGCTCTGCGATGACGGCATTCTGGTGGTGGCAACAGCATGCGTTGATTGGCGTGCTATCTGGCTGACCCCGGGTGCCGATGCATGCTGTCTGACTGTGCCACTAGCTCCTTGCAACGACCTCCCCCTGCTTCCAACTCGTCTCCTCCTCCTCCTCTCCTGTCTCCCCATCTGAACTTTCCCCCTCTTCTTCTTCTCTTCTAGCGGGCACCCACGTGACATCCATGGACGCATCATCAACTGCTTCACTTGTATCTGACAAATCAACAAAGGAAGCAGCAGCGGGTACAACATCACCATCATCATCACACCGTACGTCCATGTCTGTAATGCTGCCTGACTGAGACATATCACTGTTATCTACATCCTCTGTCAATGATGGTTGCGCATCACTCATTTCTTCCAACTGATGTGTCAATAACTCCTCTGACGGATCAAGTGAAGCGACTGTGGTGCAAGTGTTGGTGGTGGCGGCAGGCGGGCGAGTGGCACTGGTCACTTGAGAGGTGCCCGCAGCTAAGCTGGAGGTGGATGGTGCGTCAAGGTTAGGAGCGGAAGCTGTAGAAGATTGGGTTTCCTGTGTTAGCCATTCAACTAGGTCCTCCTCTGAACTTTTTGCGTTCATGGCACGTGGCCTCTGAACACTGTGCATTATTGTAGGGTCAAAAGGAATCACAGCACCACGACCAAGACGGCACCTGCGGGGTGGCCTGCCTCTGCCTGTCATTTTTTTTTTTAAATGTAGACTTACACTACTATTAAACAAAATATGAGTGGTGCCACTGGGCAAGTGGGCACAGTATACGCTGTGAGCCTGACACAAAAAAAGCAGACTGATGTTTCACAATCCAAAAAGTTTATTTTTTTAAAATGTACACTTACACTACTATTAAACAAGATATGAGTGGTGGCACTGGGCAAGTGGGCACAGTATACACTGTGAGCCTGACACAAAAAAAGCAGACTGATGTTTCACAATCCAAAAAGTTTATTTTTTTTAAATGTACACTTACACTACTATTAAACAAGATATGAGTGGTGGCACTGGGCAAGTGGGCACAGTATACGCAGTGAGCCTGACACAAAAAAGCAGACTGATGTTTCACAGTCAAAAATGTTTATTTTTTAAATATTTAAACTACTGTTACAACAAATATGAGTGGTGCCACTAACTTGGCAAGTGAGCCTGGCACACACACTGACAGGCATTCAAATGCAATAAGATTACAATAGCAGACTGATGTTTCACAGTCCCAAATTTTTTTTTTTTTATATTTACACTACTGTTACAACAAATATGATTGGTGGCGGTAGTTGGCAAGTGGGCCTGGCACACACGCTGGCAGGCAGGCAACTTCAATTAGATTACACTAGCAGACTGATGTTTCACAGTCCAAATTTTTTTTTTAAATATTTACACTACTGTTATAACAAATATAACAGATAGGAGTGGTGGCACTGAGGATGGAAGTAGGCACAGTATATGCTGGGAGCCTGACACACAGGCTGGCACTAGTGGCAGGCTGGCCTGGCAACTAAAATTAAATAACACTAGCAGACTGATGTAAAAGTTTTTTAAAAAAAATTTTACACTAATGTTACAACAGATAGAAGTGGTTGCACTGAGGATGGAAGTAGGCACAGTATATGCTGGGAGCCTGACACACAGGCTGGCACTAGTGGCAGGCTGGCCTGGCAAATAAAATTAAATAACACTAGCAAATTGATGTCAAAGTTTTTTTTTACAAAATTTACACTAATGTTAGAAAAGATTGGAGTGGTGGCAGTGAGGATGGAAGTAGGCACAGTGCTGGGAGCCTGACACACAGGCTGGCACTAGTGGCACGCTGGCCTGGCAAATAAAATTAAATAACACTGGCAGACTGATGTAAAAGTTTTTTAAAAAAAGTTACACTAATGTTACAACAGATATGAGTGGTGGCATTGAGGATGGAAGTAGGCACAGTATATGCTGGGAGCCTGACACACAGGCTGGCACTAGTGGCAGGATGGCCTGGCAACTAAAATTAAATAACACTAGCAGACTGAAGTAAAAAAAAAAAATTTTAATTTACACTAATGTTACACCAGATATGAGTGGTGGCACTGAGGCTGGCAGTGGCAGGCTGGCCTGGCAACTGCAATTAGATTACACTAGCAGACTGATGTGAGTGGTGGAAGACAGAGCAATTAGGCACAGTATATACTGTGGGCCTGACACACAGGCCTGATGGAAAATGAAATTAGATTACACTAGCAAACTGATGTAAAAGTTTTTTGTTTTTTTAATTTACACTAATGTTACACCAGATATCAGTGCTGGCACAGAGCAATTAATCACAGTCGGCTAGATTTAGAGTTTGGCGTTAACCGTCAAAACCAGCGTATAGGGCTTCTAACGCTGGTTTTTACCGCCCGCTGGTATTTAGAGTTCACTTACCGACACTCCAAAATCTCCGAACGCACAAATCTCTACCGACAGCTCAGACCCAGGAGTTAACATCTACCGACAAAATAAACATCTACGAATCACAAAACAAATATTACACAATGTACACTTACACTCATACAAACACTACACTATATTTATTTTTAAGACTTAATATTTTTTCATCAAAATAGAAAGGATCAAAGTTGCGAGATCTCGGGTGTTTGAAAAAAAAAACAGCACAAATCCATTTTGCCATTGACTTACATTGACAGACGTGAAAAGACACTCATATAGCTACATCTAAGTAATAATATTATCACAAACATACACTCATCGATGCATACAAAAAATATACACCACATTACATACACAAACAAGTTATTTATTACAAAATGAACACGATTTAGCTACTTTTTAACACAAGACCATGACGTCACTCACTTTACGCTCAAAACCAGTCTTGGAATTTATTTACACACAAATTTTGAGCCTCCATTGACTTCTATGGGGAAGACGTGCTCGTGCACGCGACAGACAGATTTTCCTAACGCACGCAAAAAGCGTAGACAAAAAAACTCTAAATACCAGCGCTAGAATTAGGAAAATAACTCATGCTTTTCTGCGTTAGACCCAGCTATGACAAATAGATCAAGAAATTTCCCTATGGTGGACTTATGGAGTTAACTTATGGCAAATTCACAACAGTATTAAATTGTTTTATACTTTTACATTACATCAACTACAAATCACCATCACTAGTAACAAACATTTACAACAATTACATCACATTTAAACGGACACAAAAATAATTGCAACATTTCAGGATTCACAAACAGTAGACAATGGGAAACACCTCTCGTTTACCTTTATTCTTGCATTTCATTTATTCAACTCATATGCTTGCAGCAACAGCATATCTACATAGGCTTAACACATGATCAGTCATGGATGCACATACTTTACTTTTATCATTCACTCATACATGTGCATTCAAATGATGGGGGAAAAACACATTACATTCTGTCTAGGAATCACAAAACTGATAATAGGGATTTTACTGTACTTTTAGCATCATGATTCGATCACAATAAACCATTAGGAATTACGTACAATAAGAACATCATTACAACAGATTACAGCTGTCACTTTATGGGAAGGAACAACAATGCCAGACCGCTATATAGAAGTCAGCATATGTGGGACACAATCACAATACATACGTCTATGTACATAACACGCATCACGCAACCACAAAGCACACATTTATATTTTATTCAGCACACAATAACAATGTAGTCAAATACAACAACACAATGAGAATTTCATAACTACACAGGCAGGTTAATAATATGATGACGTCATTAGAAGATTCAACCATACACATTACAGCTTTACGACTGTACCGCCCCTTTCAGAACTTTACCACTCAATACTACAATACAACATATACGTAAACAACAGTTTGGAACATCATTATTAGGGCGATTTTAATGGGACGCATACAATATTGACATCTCGGCAATCACTTATACATACAATACTACAGATGACAGCCGGAAGTTCTTCATTATTAGTGCGATTTTAATGGGACGCATACAATATTTACAGCTCGGCAATCACTTATATATACAATACTACAGATGACAGCCGGAAGATCTTCAGTATTATTGCGATTTTAATGGGACGTGTACAATATTGACATCTCGCAAATCACTTATACATACAATACTACAGATGACAGCCGGAAGTTCTTCAGTATTAGTGCGATTTTAATGGGACGCATACAATATTGTCAGTTCGCAAATCACTTATATATACAATACTACAGATGACAGCCGGAAGTTCTTCAGTATTAGTGCGATTTGAAAGGGACGCATACAATATTGACATCTCGGCAATCACTTATATATACAATACTACAGATGGCAGCTGTTACTTTATCGTTTACAAACAATATTGCAGCAACATTGATCGATCAGATTCTATGCACATTATACACAACTATTGTAAGATTAGAACTGGGATCTAGACCTCAGCTGCAGAATTGTTTTACAAAAGTGGTTGTTGTTTCACCTTCTTTAAGAGCGTAGCTATTGTTCAGGTGCGCTCAAGTAATAAAGTGATTTTAATTAGTAGGTGGTAAATACTCAGGTCTGATATTTGTCAGATGGTATAGAGATCTGAGGTTGTGCTAAAAGTGTTGGTGACTTCCCCTTTGGTCTGAGCAGATTGGATGTCAGATAAGTACAGAGAAGTAATAGGTAGAAGTGTAAATGCCAAGTTAGTACTAGACCAGCACAGTAGGGGTTACTGGAGAGAGTGATGATACACAGCGCAGCTCCTACCTCTGAATACCCAGTGTGTATCTGCCTGTCAGCACTAGGTAGCGTGATGGCTGTGTGCACAGCTCCTACCTCTGAATAGACTGTGTGAATCTGCCTGTCAGCACAGGATATGCTGATGGCTGTGTGCACAGCTCCTACCTCTGAATAGACTGTGTGAATCTGCCTGTCAGCACAGGATATGCTGACAGCAGAATTGTAGCAGAGTTCAGTTTATGCAAGGGAGAGGTGGAACAGCTGAATCCTTAGTTGGAAGCTGTTCAGAGGGTAATTATGAAAGTTCTCTTTGCAAAGGGAATTATAGAAGAGGATTCCTTAGAATCTGAGGCTCAGAGTAATTTGAGAAATAGGACGTCCTATATTTATAATCCAAGTTAGGAGAGAAGGCAAACAAAGTTAATCCATATGCACAGCGTGCAGTTCAGGAACAAAACAAATTACCAAGCACTTGTCTGCAGGTGTGCTGGTACTGATATAGGTAAAAAGGGTGGAGTTACTAGGTGAGCAGAAGTTTAACCCTTACAGGATCCCCCTCTCAGGCAAGCCGTCCCACGGCTTGCGGACGGGGGCGATCAGGATGCCTCCGATGGAACAAGGCAACCAATCTCGGTGCATGAATGTTAACCGAGGGTTCCCAGGAGTCGTCCTGACTGGTGTAGCCCTTCCAGCGAACCAGGTACTGTATGCCACCGTTATGATGTCTGGAATCTACGAGTTCTTCTACTTCGAATTCATCGGGTAAATCCTGAATTGGGTCAGAGGGAAGTACAACACTGGTGTCCCTCATAAGTCTAGCAGGTTTTATCAGTGAGACATGGAATGTGGAATGGATGTGCAAACTAGGAGGTAGACCCAGAGTGACTGCATTTTCGTTAACCAATTTAGTTATGGGAAACGGACCTATGAACTTCCTGGCAAGTTTCTTAGCAGGAATGTTCAAACGTAGATTTTTGGTTGAAAGCCAAACGAAATCACCAATAGAGTATACTGGAGATGGCCTTCTCCTCTGGTCATAATATTTCTTTTGAGAATCTTGAGCCTGTTTGATGTTATCTTGAAGAGTCCTAAAGACCTCCAGCATGGAGTTAGTCAACTGGTCTACCTGTGGAGAGTCTGAGACAACACCTGGGGCTAAAGAAAATGTAGGGTGAAACCCATGGTTGGCGAAGAAAGGTGACATCTTAGTACTGGCATTGCTTGCATCATTATAGGCATATTCGGCCAGAGGTAAATATTCCTCCCAATCATGTTGATGTTGTGAACAGTAACACCGGAGGTACTGCTCAAGCCATTGGTTTGTTCTTTCCACCTGTCCGTTCATCTGTGGATGATAGGAAGACGAGAAACGATGGTCGATCTGCAGGATTCTGCAAAGATGTCTCCAGAAGTTAGATGTGAACTGTGTCCCTCTGTCCGAATACAGTGTTGAAGGGATTCCATGTAATTTGATTATATGCTTGACAAATAGTGTTGCTGTCTCTGCTGCTGTAGGGAGTTTATGGAATGGCACAAAGTGTGCCATCTTGGTGAGATGATCAATGACTACAAGGATTGTTGTTTGTAAATTCGAGACTGGTAATTCTACAATAAAATCTAAACCAACATGTTGCCATGGTTTCTCTGGAATGGGTAGAGGTAACAGAAAACCAAATGGGCTTTTATTTTCGTTTTTGCAGGTTGTACAGATAAGGCAACTACTTATGTGTTCCCTTATTGCGTCTCACTCCCTGATGTCCGGATAGAGGGGTATCATGGAACAAGTGAATCAATTGTTGTCTAAGACTGACTGGGATATACAATTTTTCATTGTGGTAGTAGAGGCCATTGGAATGTAGAGTGACCTGATCCTTTGGTAAAGCGGAATCAGATTTTAGTGCCTCCACGATTTGTTTTGAGTAGGAAGATATAACACCTAAGAAGCATTCTGGAGGTATCATAGATTTTTGTGTTGAGGTTTCTGGGGGTTTGTCCTCTTTTCGTGACAAGGCATCTGCCTTGCCATTCTTGTTTGCTGGTCGATAGATTATATTGAAGTTGAACCTGGCAAAATACAGGCTCCATCTCACCTGTCTTGCGGAAAGGGTCTTGTTGGTTTGTAAATACTCCAGGTTTTTATGATCAGTGTAGATCACCAATGGATGGAGAGTGCCCTCGAGAAGATGCCTCCAATGTTCTAGTGATCTCTTTATTGCAAGGAGTTCTTTGTCACCAATGGGATAGTTTCTCTCAGCTGGTGACATGACTTTAGACAGGTAAGCTACTGGATGGAGTGGGGTGGCCGGTGTCTCTCGTTGTGACAGTACAGCTCCAATGGCATAATCAGAGGAATCCACCTCGAGAGTGTAAGGTAGCTCAGGATTGGGAAATTTCAAGATTGGAGCTGTAGTAAAGCGGGACTTCAATTCTAGGAAAGCATTATTTGCTTGAGGAGTCCAGCGGAATTGCGTAGATCCAGATAGTGTTGAGAGAGGTTTTGCGATTTTTGAGAAATTCTTAATAAATTTGCGATAATAATTCGCAAAACCTAGGAAGCGTTGGAGCTCCTTTTTTGTTGTGGGCGTTTTCCATTCAATGACTGTCTGTACTTTATTTTGTTCCATCTCAATTCCTGCTGGAGAGATATGGTACCCTAAGAATGAAATTTGGTTAGTGTGGAACACACATTTCTCTGGCTTGGCGTACAGATGATGAGTATGTAAGCGGGAGAGGACCCAACGGACATGTTTAATATGTTCGGATATATTTTTTAAGTAGATTAAGATGTCGTCTAAATATATCACGATACATACGTCTAAGAGATCCCTAAAAATATCATTGATAAAAAATTGGAACGTTGCTGGGGCGTTGCAAAGCCCAAATGGCATCACGAGATATTCGTAGAGGCCGTATCTGGTACGGAACGCAGTGAGCCATTCATCACCGTCTCTAATGCGGACTAAATTATAGGCTCCACGTAGGTCAAGCTTTGTAAAAACAGTAGCTTGATGCAATCTTTCTATAAGTTCGGGAATTAACGGCAGGGGGTACCTATTTTTAATAGTCCTCTTATTAAGTTCCCGATAGTCTATTATGGGACGTAGAGATGAATCTTTGTTTTTGACAAAAAAAATCCCCGCACCAGCTGGGGAGGTGGATGGTCGTATGAACCCCTTACGTATGTTTTCATCCAAATATGTTTTCAGATAATCCAATTCTGGCTTACTTAGAGGGTACAGATGTCCGTAAGGAACTACTGCTCCAGGCTGGAGATCTATCGGGCAGTCATAGACTCGATGCGGCGGTAATGCCTCAGCCTCTTTTTTACTGAATACATCAACGAAATCGGTGTATTCTTTGGGTAGTGTGAGTTCATTTTCCTGTAGATGTAAGAGTAAACCCTGATGCGGATAGCAGGTTGTCTTGCAAAATGTGGATGTGAAATCGACGGTCAAGTCCTTTCAATTAATTTGGGGCTGATGTAATTGCAGCCAACTTAGGCCTAAAATAATAGGGAACAATGGTGAGGGTAGGATATCGAATGTAAGATATTCGGTGTGCCCTGAAGGTGTTAGTACCTGTAAAGGTATCGTCTGCTGTGTAATGGGACCTGTGGAGATATTGGTACCATCAATAAGGCGAATAGACACAGGTTGTTGCTTGCAAACAAAAGGAATTTTATTGACAGCTACAACATCTTTATCTATATAGTTGCCGTAGGCTCCGCTGTCTACTAAGGCATTAGTCGTCAGTCTGTTTTGGTCCCACTGTAAATGGAGAGAGAGATAACAATAAGTGGAATTGCTCTGACAGGTATGTGCAGTGTGAATGTGATGGAACTTACTTTTCCTTGATTTTTGAAGTACTGGACACTCTTTTACGGTGTGGCTGGAATTTGCGCAGTACATACAGAGGTACTGTGTTCTCCTTCGGTTCCGTTCTTCTGAGGTAAGGGGACCTCTAATCACACCTATGTCCATAGGTTCGACCGTATTCTTGCAGGAAGTTGCTGGTCTTACATAATTCGAGGGTTTAGATGTGCTTTCTGGCGTACCCCTCTCACTTCTCCTCTCTCGCAGCCTACGATCTATTTGTATTGTCAGCTTCATTAATCCTTCCAAGGTATCGGGAAGCTCTACATGGGCTAGCTCATCCTTAATAGGATCTGACAGGCCTATCCTGTATTGATTTTTTAGCGCAATGGCGTTCCACTGCGAGTCGGTTGAATACAGTTTGAATTCCGTAATATAATCTTCAACCTGTCTTCGGCCTTGTTTGAGGCCTCTCATATTGGATTCTGCAGTTAACTGTAAGTTAGAATCAACATAAAGTTCATCCATTGTAGCAAGAAATTGTGGGAATGAGGTTAAGACTGGATCATTGGCCTCATACAGTGTATCCGCCCACACCCTTGGTTCACCACGTAAGAAAGATATCATAGTTAGTACTTTGATTTTATCTGTACTGTAGGTTTTTGGCTTCAATTGAAATAACAGAGTGCAAGCATTTTTGAAATGTCTATAATTCTTGCGATTACCTGAGAAGGTATCAGGCAGCGAGACTTGAGGTTCTATGGTAGGCTCTGAAGAGGATGCTTTTGGAGTGAGGGAGTCCCTTATTATACCTCTTAAGGTCTGGTTCTCAACTTGAAGCTCCCTGAGTCCCTGTGAGAGCTGGTCCACTCTCTGAGAAAGATTATACACCACTTGTGGCAATTCTGCTGGGTCCATTTTGGGGGCTTGGTAATATGTAAGATTAGAACTGGGATCTAGACCTCAGCTGCAGAATTGTTTTACAAAAGTGGTTGTTGTTTCACCTTCTTTAAGAGCGTAGCTATTGTTCAGGTGCGCTCAAGTAATAAAGTGATTTTAATTAGTAGGTGGTAAATACTCAGGTCTGATATTTGTCAGATGGTATAGAGATCTGAGGTTGTGCTAAAAGTGTTGGTGACTTCACCTTTGGTCTGAGCAGATTAAATGTCAGATAAGTACAGAGAAGTAATAGGTAGAAGTGTAAATGCCAAGTTAGTACTAGACCAGCACAGTAGGGGTTACTGGAGAGAGTGATGATACACAGCGCAGCTCCTACCTCTGAATACCCAGTGTGTATCTGCCTGTCAGCACTAGGTAGCGTGATGGCTGTGTGCGCAGCTCCTACCTCTGAATAGACTGTGTGAATCTGCCTGTCAGCACAGGATATGCTGATGGCTGTGTGCACAGCTCCTACCTCTGAATAGACTGTGTGAATCTGCCTGTCAGCACAGGATATGCTGACAGCAGAATTGTAGCAGAGTTCAGTTTATGCAAGGGAGAGGTGGAACAGCTGAATCCTTAGTTGGAAGCTGTTCAGAGGGTAATTATGAAAGTTCTCTTTGCAAAG
This sequence comes from Bombina bombina, assembly GCF_027579735.1. Classification (NCBI taxonomy): domain Eukaryota; kingdom Metazoa; phylum Chordata; class Amphibia; order Anura; family Bombinatoridae; genus Bombina; species Bombina bombina. The sequence goes on along the minus strand of NC_069505.1, from coordinate 594,090,753 downwards.
GGAATTATAGAAGAGGATTCCTTAGAATCTGAGGCTCAGAGTAATTTGAGAAATAGGACGTCCTATATTAATAATCCAAGTTAGGAGAGAAGGCAAACAAAGTTAATCCATATGCACAGCGTGCAGTTCAGGAACAAAACAAATTACCAAGCACTTGTCTGCAGGTGTGCTGGTACTGATATAGGTAAAAAGGGTGGAGTTACTAGGTGAGCAGAAGTTTAACCCTTACAACTATGCACTTTCATTCATGTTAGCGTGGACGTGTGCTTTTTACTATAAGATCGCGTTTAATAAATATTTATTACACATATGAACAAACATTACAAACATGCACTGTATGTGTGATATTTTACACTTTCACATTGAGATTCATTAAGGGAAAACAACATTTCAGCAAACACCTAAAAAAACGCCCACTTTGAAAGCATTCGCGCTGTTCACATACAAACAAGTGAATACAATTAGCAATCATTACAAACTCACTACCATTGGACTAATTGCACTATAAATCCCCCAAACAACATGGCCAAAACGTCCATGGTGATCGACATCGTATCAATTCGCTTCTGTGTTTTTGCATACCTTGTTACTCCTTGCGCTGTGTTTGCTCTGCTGTTTGGCTTCGTGCTGCTAAGCTTGGCAAATATGGATGACGATGATCTGGTAGACGCTGCTGGTGGTGCTGTTAGCTAAGTAGCGGTTGATAGAATCAGGCAGCCTCAGAGTGAGTCAAAGGGGTCGTCTGGTTAGAGGTCCTCGTGTCTACAGGGTAAGACCCACCTTGGAAAACATGAGCGACTTCGAGGTTTATGACAAGTATTGGCTCAATTGCGAACAGCTCATTGGCCTTTACGATGTTCTTAGACCTCATCTGGAGCCACGTATAAGAATAAGGACTGCTGTCCCCAGCATCACTAAGATGCTAAGTTGTATATACGTCCTGGCCTCCGGGAGTTTTCAATCAGGAGAGATGTACATGCATGGCCTGTCTCAAGGTACATTCTCTGGGGTGTTTGATAACTTTCTGGACGCCATGGTACGTATCAGTAAGCACTACATAGGATTCCCACAGAATGATGGTGATTGGAGGCACCTGAAGCGGGAATTCATTGCTATTGCTGAATTGCCCAATGTCTTGGGAGCGATTGATTGTACCCACATTGCGCTGCGTGCTCCAGTTGATGACTTGCCCTTCAGAAATTGCAAACATTTTCATAGCCTCAACGTGCAGTATGTTTGTGACGCACGGATGAGGATTATGCAGGTGTCTGCGAATTTTGGGGGGGCTTGTCATGATGCCCGCATCCTCTCTCTGTCCACCCTGTGGCGGCAGTTTGAGGAAAGACAGTTTCCCCCTGGGTATCTCGTTGGTGAGTATTTGTGCACAACATGGTTAATTATTTAGACAATTGCCACTGTACTCCTAAACTGTTAGTGTAATGTTCAGCTATAGGATGCAATTTAACCATTTATTTCTATTTCCGCAAATGTTTACTTTTAGTTCAATGCAGATATGTAGCATGTCTTACCTTAAATGCTCAGATAGAGGATGCAATGTAACCATTTAGTTTGTATTTTAGACAAGGTCTGGTTTATGCGAAATACGCATATGTAGCATGTCTTAGCTGAAATGGGAAGATAGCAAATGCAATTTAACCATGTCATTGTCTGTTTCCGCTAATGTCTACTTTTAGTTCAATGCAGATATGTAGCATGTCTTACCTTAAATGCTCAGATAGAGAATGCAATGTAACCATTTAGTTTGTATTTTAGACAAGGTCTGGTTTATGCGAAATACGCATATGTATTATGTCTTAGCTGAAATGGGAAGATAGCAAATGCAATTTAACCATGTCATTGTCTGTTTCCGCTAATGTCTACTTTTAGTTCAATGCAGATATGTAGCATGTCTTACCTTAAATGCTCAGATAGAGAATGCAATGTAACCATTTAGTTTGTATTTTACACAAGGTCTGGTTTAGGCGAAATACGCATATGTAGCATGTCTTAGCTGAAATGGGAAGATAGAGAATAAGATTGAACTAGATTAATTCTTTTTAAATGTAAACATTTTTTAGTGGATTATCGTGTACACAAAATTTTTTTGGAATATAAATAAATTTTTGTGGATTAAGTTTTAATTTTTTTCTGTTCATAATTTATAGGTGATTCTGGTTACATGAGCCGGCCTTGGCTCATTACGCCGTTACGTAACCCTATTGATGAGGCTCAGGAGCGCTACAATAGGGCGCACAAGAGAACCAGGGCTGTGGTCGAGAGGATGTTTGGGCTCCTCAAAATGAGATTCCGGTGCCTTGACAGGTTGGGAGGAGCCCTCCAGTACAGCCCTAGGAAGGTGGCTAAGATCGTTGTAGCCTGTAGCGTCCTGCATAATATTGCACAGCGGGCTGGGATGCTGCAGGCCGTCCAGGCACCCCGACGCCTCCTCCTTGATGAGGAGGACGAGCCTGTTCTAGAGGGGCCATTCCGGGATGAGGGGCTCAATGTCAGAGAAGACATCATCAACCGCCACTTCAGACGGTAAATAATAGAAGTTAGATTGGAGTATTGTCAATAGATGTGAACTCTAGGGAAATGACAAGTAGAGAATTTAGCAAACATGTTAGGATTGTTCATCAAATGCTAACAATTTGTTTTATTGATTAATATAGGTGATGCTCTGGTCATTGGGTCCTGTAGCGAGTCTTTTCCACCTGGTTTTTAAAGACAACATCAGCTGGTAAGTATAAATGTATGGACTGTGGCTGGCAGGAATTTTACACAAATACATCATATGGCATACATTTTCAAAACTAGTATTTAGTTTGCACATTACTTAAAATGTAAATACTCAGAAAGGGATCCTCTAGCATGACTATGGTTCAAAGTCACACATTAGAGGCTCGTTCTGCTCAATATGACTCATCTTCACACTTTTATAGAACATAGCACAAGATGCTACACACGCTTAGTAAGCTAGTGACATCAATTAGTTCTGAAATGGGGGGTGGGAGAGGGGTACAGAACTAATTCACACACTTGTAGTAATAATTTTATCACACCTTTTTCTGCCATTAGGGAGCTGACTTCATCTAAAGACTGAAAGTGAAGAATTCGAAGACTGAAAGTGAAGAATTCCCAGACTGAAAGTGAAAAATCCAAGATTGAAAGTGAAGAATACCAATGGGATCATGGCTGGCATTGTCTTTCAAATCTGCTGACCTTGAAAACCATACAAAGACATGTTCACATGGTAAGTGGCAACTATTTGATGGAATAAGGCTGTGGAGGCATCCTATTGGAGACACTTAGATTATTTATTTATTTTTAGATGGTATTTCACAGTCCTCTATTTTGGAAATGATGAATAAGACACCTATTGAAGATAAACTGTTTTCTCGAGAATTGACTTTCAAAGACCATGCATAATCCAGGTTGGTTGGCCCAATGCATGCTAGTTAAGAATCACAGGAAGAAGAATGTAAAATATTTTGAAAACATACATGTCCTATATTAGAATATTTGTAGTTTACACACATGACCACTACTTTGTTCATAATTGGATTTTTCTGTATCACAATCAGACAAAGGAATACATATTATAGTTGATAGAGGTATTTGAATGGACATTAAATATTACATTTATGTTCAACATACATATATGTATTTTTGATTATTTAAATGTGATATGCATTATTATGTATAATTTGAAAAGCTCATATTTAAATGTAATTTAGATTACACAATATAATGGTATTTTCAATTATGTATAGATTTTATGTTTGTGTTTTAGATTCATAAATATCTTGATAAAATGTTGCACAAAGTTAGAGCATAGACACAAGATGATTTTAACCGTATTTGATTTAATGAATATTTTACAACGTGTGTATTAACTTTTTTTTTTTTTTTTTTTTTTACAGATTTTCATCTGTGGTGAATTACAGTTGTTTGATTTATTTATTTGGTTTAAAAAAAATATTTGGTAATAAACCTTTTATTTTTATTAAAGACCATCTTTTGAACAGATTATAATAAATATCCATATAATCTGTCAATAAAAATTTTTTTGACTCCCATGACTGGTAGTTGTCTATTTGACAAGCACATGCATAAGATCAAACTAGGCATCATGTATAGCATTAATTTTTGAAAATCCACTGATTCAAAGAATGTTAAAGTCAAGTAGCTTTTTTAAATTAATTGGGGATTGAAATCCATCGATGCTTTTATTGTGTAATTTTTAGATGTTAAAATTTAACAATATTTTCGGATATGTAGTCAGAATTTGACATAACTTTCTTTTCACTTTTAAGAAGGGAAAGTGGTTCACTTTAAAGTGACAGTGTGGTTGAATGTCTACATTTTTAAATAAGATCTTGTATCTTCCTTAGGTATACAAAAACATTATTTTCATAAATCTAGCTTTAAAAAACATTAAAATGGTAAGTCAGTTAACTTCATATTTCGCACAAGCTAGTTATTGGATGCCATATTAATTGATTTTCTGTTCTAGTGGAGTCATTTAAACGGTCATTTAACTATAGTTATTAATATAATTTAAACAATTTCTTAATCTTACCTCTTGGTTAGACATCACATATCTATATGTATTTTCATTCCCCTTTAGTTTATTTATACAATGTTAAATCCACATTCCGAATGGTTTGGTCCTTAAAGGGACATTCCAAAAATATATTGTGTATTGAATTTTAAACAATCCACAAAAAAAATAATAATATTTTGAATGTACTATTTAATTACATTCAGTCTTTAAATATACTTTGAAAAAGATATATCAATGCACATGTCTTAGACAATGACATAAGGCATCTATGTGCAACCACCAATCAGCATCAAAATAGCCTATGTAGCTATTTTTTAAATCAAAGAATATATATAATTAAAAGCTAATGAGAGAATAAAAAAAAATATTAAGTTGTTTAAATTTTCTAGTATTCTTCAAAATACGTAAATAAGATATAGCTTAATGTCCCTCTAAGCTGAAGACGGCGAAATACAGCCATTAGAATATATATTTCATTCACAGTGGGGAAAACAATCCAGAAGGTAATCTAAATATGTTTAGTCACATGTTATACTAAGTTTGATAAAGTAAGGTGCCTAGGTTTATGATATTTCCTGCATTATTGTGAAATGTCTCCTTAAAGGGACATGAACTCAAAATATCCTTAAAGGGAGACTGATAAAAAATTATTAATTTTGTAATTCTGAACGAGTATTCAATTTTAAGCAACTTTATAATTTACTCATATTATCAAATTTCCTTGTTATGTTGCTATCATTAATTTAAAAAGAAGGCATTAAATTGTTTATTTTTTCCCTTTTACTCTGGACAGCACTTTTTTATATGTGGATTAATTTATCCAACAATCAGCAAGGACAACCCAGGTTGTTCTAAAAAAATGGTCCGTAATATAAAATTACATTTTTGATTTTAAAATAAAGATAACAAGAGACTTATTTAAATTTTAGAATAGGATTAAATTAGAAAGTTGCTTAAAATTTCATGCTCAATCTGATTCACGAACGCTAAATATTTTGTACAGTGTCCCTTTAAGAGATTTAGAGAGTGTATTTACTTCTCTTATCTCATTATCTTGACATACTTTGCTTGAAAAGCATATCGAGATAGGCTCAGTAGATGAAGATTGGTGGATGCACAGAGATGCCTTATGTGATTGGCTCAACCATGTGCATTGAAATTTCTTCTGTTAAGGATATCTAAATAAAAAGATAAATTGACTTACATTTTAAAGTATAAACATTTTTGATCTCTACAGATCATTTGATACAATTGTTTTGTTGTAATGTCTCTTTAAAAATAAAGAAGCCATTGCACAATAACATATATGAGCAGTTCAGACAAATACAAGCTCGAGGTTTATTTACTAATAACAAACAAACCTGTAGTTTAACATTTATAAACAGATTATCCAAGTTACGGACATTAGAACCACAAATTGCACATTCTGAAATGTTGCGTGGGAAACGTATCTTGAAACACGAGATTTGCGTCTTTAAACATTCTAGTCTAATGTCACGCAATAGTACACAATCAATGTGCATTATAAATACATTTAATAGAGCAATGTCAATACTTCACAATAAGTCACGGAATTGATTTTATGAACAATAAATACATACAATGTTAAATGTGTATTAATTCAACGTCTTTGTATTAAAGAAACAGACCGATATTAAACCGAGAAATGTCTACAACATTTAATAATGTGACAGTATTAGATTTTAAGGTGAATTTAAACATTAATATTTAACGGATCACGTATATTAAATCTGCGTCACACATATCCGCATGACAGGCCCATGAGTTACAAATAAGTCTACATGAAAAATGAAGTAACAGCACCACCAGGAGGTATGTGTATGGAAGTTACTAAGATATGAAACATTAAGGAACGGCCAATCAGAATTCATCACACAAACACAACTTAAGTCAGGATAGTCTCACAGACATGATAACAATATTTCAAACTTTTATCCAATCAGATGTACAGATAACATGTCCCATGGTGCATCTCATGTTTACTTCACCATATAAAAGTCCATTACACGTTGCCATCTTTGTCAGTTCTCTAATGCCTGCAGGCTGTATATATATATTATATCTAGATAATATTTTGTTTGGGGCTAGCCGTCCAGGACTTTTATCCCCAGCTGTTTGGGAACAAGAGGAGGTCGACAGATGCGCATGTTAAGGAGGCCCTCTGGGAGTCTATCACCAATGCGGTTCAATTGGTGTTGGGCGTCCAGAGGAGCCAGGATCAGATCATGCGGAGATTCGGAGATATGAGGTTGCGCTTGTCCAAAAAAGTCAACCTCATAAGGGAGTGGGTACAAGCCCGTAAAAGAGGGGGCAAAAGAAAGGCCCCGCGGAAACTCTACCTACTCCCTTATGAGGTGACTTTATGTCAGCTCCTCAGTCTCCGGGTCCCCAAAAGATTTAGATCATCTTCATCCTCAGCCTCCTCTTCTTCCCTCCCAGCTGCTGGATCTGAAAGTCCTGACCCGGGGGCCAGTGCAGCTGCTTCTCCGTCCGGTGGCCTGGGAGGAGCGGACAGAGAATCTGAACCAGGTAACTATCCAACTTCATATAATATATTAATATTTTATTAGATTTTAAACAAATTTGTATATAGTCAGATATTAAACCTATATAGATCTCACAACATACGCTACATATGATGTTTAGATATCTGATTTTAGATTAGTCACACATGAAATATGAATGATGTTTCTTGCGCTCTACAGAATATGCGTCACAGAGCGAAAATGGAATTGCGCATCCGTGAAATCACTATCATCCACCATTTCATACATTAACTATTGAATCCTAAGACAGTTAGATATATTCTTTGTTCTTGTTCAATATTACCAAATATACTATTTTCATCTCGTAATACACCCAATTGCAAATATATTTGAAGTCTTTATGAAATGATACTCATCACACTACTTTATCCAAATTTATTTCACGGATGCCTAATTCCGCTTGGAATCATTGCGCAATGATCCCGATAAATAGAATAGCACACACACGTGAACGTGGGTTTGCTGTAAATGGCATCGCTTTACACATGTTGGTCAAATCACGGATGCCTAATTCCGCTTGGAATCCTTGCGCAATGATCCCAATAAATAGAATAGCGCACACACGTGAACATGGGTTTGCTGTAAATGGCATCGCTTTACACATGTTGGTCAAATCACGGATGCCTAATTCCGCTTGGAATCCTTGCGCAATGATCCCGATAAATAGAATAGCGCACACACGTGAACATGGGTTTGCTGTAACTGGCATCGCTTTACACATGTTGGTCAAATCACGGATGCCTAATTCCGCTTGGAATCCTTGCGCAATGATCCCGATAAATAGAATTGCGCACACACGTGAACATGGGTTTGCTGTAAATGGCATCGCTTTACACATGTTGGTCAAATATAAATGTGAATTATTATATATGTGAAGAATACAGTATTCTTATTTTCAATCTTATACATAATAAAAAATATACTAGCAGAATCCAAATAAACAATGAACTATGTCCATCAATTGATGAGAATGAAATAACACAACAAATTAATTAAAGATACAGTCAACAACATAACAGATTGAAAATAATAGTACAGGAGATATTTATGATGAAATTGATGAAAAAATTAACTCATGGGACTAAAAAAATATTATTAGTTTGTCAGTGATTTTGTACTAATTTAAATTTTTTAAATATGGCATGATTTGTATTAATGATATCCAATCCTCATTTAATATTTTACAGATTGGGATGTTGGTGCTGGAACCTCAAGCCAGGGCTTGTCACAGTATGGTATGTCTCTTTTTAATTGACATTTGTCTTAGAAACATGGACAGAACATTACATAATACATCCACATTGTTCGATATTTATATGGATCCTCAAATTCGATATTTTAAAAAGTTAAAATAAGAATAAAAATACAAATTTTGGATTACATTGTAATATGAATCTGGAATTTGGACGATTTTAAGATATCACATCTATTCTTGATATCTTCATTTTACTGTCAGATTATTTGAATGGCCAATTAATATTCTTCCCCTGTGTATTGCTTAATATTATTGGGATACATTTTGACCACATTCACACAGTTTTGCATGTGTTTTGAATTTTAAAATATACATTACATATTTTTAATTGATCGAGTCATTTAAGGGACATGACAACTAAATTTTAAATTGAATGATTTCGACACGTTATTTTCTTGTTTTGTATAAACATTTTATTAGCTACATTGGTTCAGTCTATTGTTTTCGTTATTCTAAAAACATATTGAGTTTGGTTTAGGTTAAGCAATGCATTACTGGGATTAACCGGCTGTTTTTTTATTCAGAAATTGGCCTATTTTCATATGTTCAAATCATGTGTTCAGATAACAGTAGTACATAGTTTCAAAAAGTATCCAATTACACATTTGGAGCTTCATGTCCCTTTAAGAGAGGATAATTAAAGATTCTTGAGGATATCCTTAACTAACATATTATATTGTAATTGCATGCTCCATCCCATTCATTACATCAACATATGGACTAGAGAATTCATTAACAACGACATTGTCAAATCAATATCTTTTTCTATTAAAGGGACACTGATCAAAAATTATTACTGTTGTCATTCAGATAGAGCATGCAATATTAATCAAATTTTAATTTTAATACTATAATCATATTTTCAATATTCTCTTGATAAATGTATTTTAAAATCAAGAATGTAAGTTTATCTGCAGCTCCATTTTTGTTGACCAACCTGGGTTGTTATTGATGATTGTTGGATACCTTCAACAAACAATATTTATGAATTAAATATTTGCTTATCTGCCTTTAAGATTAACATGTTTCAAAATACATATTATAATAGGAGTCAATGTTAAATAATTTGTAACAGTTTGAACAGTGAAATCACTGATTGAAAAAATTAATGTCAGTGTCCCTTTAATAAACAATCGATTAATTAATCCTTACATTCTTTGGATTAAACAATATTGATATTTAATTCACATATTCACTGTTGGAGTTACTTTATGGATATAAGCATACTCTAACAGCACCATGATTACATATTTGTACAAATCAATTTTTTTTTGTATTGTGATCAATATGTGTTGTGTCCTAAACAAGATTACTGTACATTGCACAAATGGCTCGATTTTATTCATAATCCCCTTGATTCAATCAAGCATTTTTTCTTCTAATGACTGCTCTATTCTTCACATTTTGAAGTTGATTATTCTTATAAATCGATACAGATGTGATTTAGTGATATCCAAAATGTGTTCAATAATATATATCTATACCATTCATAGAGAGAGTTGTTGTGGGGAGCCCAGAGGGATCCATCACTGACACTGAGCTGCTTTTGCAGTCTTCTGGTAAGTCCATTGACTCATTTATATGTCATTGAAGGTGTATTGGTAATCAATATTATGAGCATGATTCTGATGAAGCATTACATTTGAAACAAACATATAATTTACTCCTCTGATTATATATCAATTTTAGTTTAATATTGAAAGATTAAGATCTCAAAGTTTCTTAGTCTACACCTTTGTTATTCCGAAGATGTATAGCATATGTTTGTTTACATTTTCAATTTTGTCAACAATCATCAAGTGATATACACATGATAAATCTTAAATGTTCAATGTACTCTGCTTTTATGATTTGTAAAATAATACAAACAATAAATAGAAAATCTGAATCATTGAGAATAACAAATCTAATGTAATTTGTATGCTCCATCAAAATGATGTAAATCATAACTTTGGGTGTGTATATCTTTAATGCAACATTGATGTGTGTCTTTGAGCAACAGTAACATATGTTATAATATCTGATCTTAACGTGTACACAACATGTTATGTTTTACAGAGATTGATTTAACATGTGGGACGGAGGAGGAAGAGGCTCCCTTGGAGTCTGATGGTATGTGAAATATATCTAACATGTATCCAACATTTTTTTTATTGTAAAACATTTTATTGAAGACATCAAAGTCTACAGCTTTTGCACTTTAAAAAGGAATATTCTTTTTCTTTTCAAATACACTACTGCCCCCTTTCTATATCAGGCAGCATGAACATATGCTTTGATTATTATTTCATTTTTGTTTGATTTGTAATTCATGCCATCATGATGTCACATGCATATTCCAGGCCAAACCACAATAATCATTTTCTAATTGTACAGACAGTCATTGCTATTCATCTGAGTGCCTATATGCATACCATATCCTCATGTCATCATTGTTTAGAAATTCAAACACACTTCTAAGTATATTGAAAACATAATCAAGTTGAAATGCCTTGATTTGATTTCATGATGTATGAGATGTTAATATATTTTTATTCTTTATTTCAGATGGATCCTCCACTTCTGGTCATCATTTTTCCGCCCCTGCCCAGTCCCCTGCCCCTTCACAGGCCCCTGCCCAGTCCCCTGCCCCTGCCCAGTCCCCTGCCCCTGCCCAGTCCCCTGCCCAGGCCCCTGCCCCTGCCCAGTCCCCTGCCCCTTCCCAGGCCCCTCCACACACCCAAGATCCTCCCGGCCCTTCACATTTTGCCTGTCCTGTCCCTCCCAAAAAACGCCCCTTAGCCCCCCTTCGCCGCTCTCCCCGTCTTTTGGCCCGTACAGCTACCCCACCTGCCCAGCCCCCAACTCACCACTCCACAGCTGTACGGCCTACCCCAGAGCGGCAGCCCATCCCTCCCCAACCCAATCCCATCCCTCCACAACCCAATCCCATCCCTCCCCAACCCAATCCCATCCCTCCCCAACACAATCCCATCCCTTCCCCCTGTCTCAAACTTCATTGTCCTGGGTGTCAGATTGTCCTTCCCAGGCACAGCTGTAAGTATCATTCCAAATCAACATTATAAGATATTTAAAGGTACACTGAAGGCAAATTGTTTCTATTGTGATTCAAATAGGGCATGCAATGTTAATGAAATTTATAATTTACTACTCTTATCAATTCTTCTTCGTTCTCTTGCTATCTTTATTGAAACAAAGAAATGCCTATAATTTTTAAGAAAATAAAAAAAGTCTGGACATCATTTCTTTATTGTTGGATGAATGTATCCATCAATCAGCAGGGACAACCTAGGTTGATCACCAAAAATGGCCTGCCCTATAAACTTACAATCTTGCATTTAAAATATAGCTATAGAATTATAACATTTCAAGAATAGGAGTAAATTAAAAAGTTGATTTAAATGTCATGCTCTATCTGAATCACAAAAGAAAATATTTTGGTTCAGTGTCCCTTTAATTTGATATCACTACATAGAAACATAGATATTGACGGCAGATAAGAGCCATAGGCCCAGCAAGTCTGCCCGACCTTACCTAACAGTATAAACTTATCTAGTTCGTAGGATAGCCCTATGCTTGTCCCATGCATTTTTAAAGTCCCCCACAGTGTTTGTTGCTACTACCTCTTGAGGAAGTTTATTCCATAAATCAATCACTCTTTCTGTAAAGAAGTGCTTCCTCAAATTACTCCTGAATCTACTACCCTTTAGCTTGAGCTCATGACCCCTTGTTCTTGAATTTTCCATTTTATGTAAAATACCCACAGCCTCAGTTTTACTAAACCCTTTAATGTACTTGAAAGTTGCTATCATATCACCTCTTTCCCTTCTCTCCTCTAAGCTATACATATTTAGGTCATTGAGCCTATCCTGGTAAGTTTTATTTTTTAGACCATGTACCATTTTGGTAGCCCTCCTTTGCACAGATTCAAGTTTGTTAATATCCTTCTGAAGATATGGCCTCCAGAACTGCACACAATACTCAAGATGAGGCCTAACTAATGATCTAAAAAGTGGCATTAGAACCTTACTATTTCTGCTGCAAATACCTCTACCAATACATCCAAGCATTCTGCTAGCCTTACTCGCTGCATTACTACATTGTTTACTAAGTTTTAAATCATCTGAAATAATAATTCCCAAGTCCTGTTCCTCGTCTGTAACAGTCAGTAAAGTGTCATTGAGTCTGTAATTAACATTTGGATTTTTCTTCCCTAAATGCATTATTTTACACTTTGCTGTGTTAAACTTTAGATCCCAGTCGTTTGTCCAATCCTCCAATTGTTGTATATCACTTCTCATTTTGTCTACCCCCCCTGGAACATCCACTCTGTTGCAAATTTTTGTATCATCTGCAAAGAGACATACTTTCCCCTGTAGCCCTTTGCTGATATCGCAGATAAATATGTTAAACAAAACAGGCCCCAGAACTGACCCCTGAGGAACACCACTAGTAACAGCCCCCTCTGCTGAATGAACTCCATTTACTAAGACACTTTGTTTTCTGTCCTTAAGCCAGCATTCCACCCAGTTTACAATTTTTGAATCTAGACCAAGGAGATATAGTTTGTGAATAAGTTTATTGTGTGGGACGGTGTCAAATGCTTTGCTGAAATCTAGATATGCTACATCAACTGCTCCTCCCTTGTCTAATACTTTTGTTACATAATCAAAGAAGTCAATTAGATTAGTCTGACATGATCTCCCTGAAGTAAAACCATGCTGATTTTGGTCCTCTAAATTGTTTGTCTTTATGTAAGTCATAATTCTTTCTTTTAAGAGGCTTTCCATTAATTTCCCTACTACTGAAGTTAAACTAACTGGCCTGTAGTTGCCAGATTCTTCTCTACTGCCCTTTTTATGAAGAGGTATTACATTTGCTTTTCTCCAATCATCTGGGACAGCTCCTGTTAATAGTGACTGATTAAACAGATCAGTTAATGGGACAGTTAGCACTGATCGAAGTTCTTTTAAAACCCTTGGATGAATATTATCAGGACCCACTGCCTTTGTAACATTTATTTTTGATAATGCTAACAAAACCTCATCCTCTGTAAAAAGATTACTGTTAAGCTTGTTTCTATTTTGCGTAGCATCCCTTAATGTAGACATTGTATCTTCACAATCTTTACTGAAAACAGAACAGAAGTAATCATTGAGACAGTCTGCAATCTGCTTATCACCTTCTATTATTCTACCATCAACTGATTTCAATTTTACTATTCCTACCTTATTTTTTTCTTCTTTCACTGATATATCTAAAGAATGTTTTGTCCCCATGTTTTACTGACTGTGCTATCTTCTCTTCTGCATGAGCTTTAACCTTCCTAATTAACTGCTTAGTCTTTTTTTGTTGGAGTCTCCATATTTTCATATCATCATCTGCTTGTGTGTGTCTGTAATTTTTATAAGCTATCTTTTTTGTCTTTACAGCATGTGCTACTTCTTTGGAAAACCAAATTGGTTTCCGCTTTCTTTTACTTTTACAGACATGTCTAATACAGTGTGCGGTTGCATCTAAAATGGCACCTTTCACAAATTCCCACTGTTCTTGAACCCCTGTAATAAGAGTTTTCCCCTTTAAATAGTTTTTTAGGTATTCTCCCATTAATGATGTACAAATGTTCATACATTATCTCTTGTATAACCCAGTGGGAATGTAATTTCTTCTGGTTGCTATGTTTACACAGCTTGGCCTCAACGCCAAAATGTTTAAGGATAGGTGTGGCTACCACAGTATAACTAAAATCTTAAAATTGCCAATGTAAGTACAATGGAAATCCTTTTACAAGATTGTATACACTCAAGCTGTAAAAGTGGATCATAGAAAACCAATTAAAGGGGACAACATGTTTGAGTAAACTGTCCCTTTAATGGTTTATGTCTGTCTGAATAACATATTTAATGTGTAAATAATCAATTTCAACAAATTAATTTAAAGAATGATTTGTCTTTATGATGACAATGTATCTTTGCTTATTTTTTATTCTGTTGTGTAATTATCATTAATATTTTATTTATTCTTTATTTTAGGCTGTGACTCAACATGGCTCACGCTAGAAGCTCTAGCACGCGTAGAGCAGGCCGTGTTGAGGAACGCAGTTGGCCTGAGAGGGATTCACGACACCGTGCATGCCCAGCTACAGGTTCAGCGTTTGACTCTACACATATGATTCATTTTGAGTCAATGCTTGAATCTGTAGCTGGACAGGCACAGGACGATGAAGGGGATGACCAATAAGTGGAGGATCTGGAGATGCTCCAAGGGCGCAGATAAGAATCTGTCGTCCACATGTTGCTGTTCATTTTGTTATTGTTGCCATTTGGCCTTTTTTGATTATTGTTGTGCCTGTTGCACTCTTTTACCTTGTCAAATGGCTCCAATGGGGCTATGCTGGCCCTTGGCAATTCTCTTCATGGACTGTGATGCACTCTTTTACCTTGTCAAATGGCTCCAATGGGGCTGTGCTGGCCCTTGGCAACTCTCTTCATGGACTGTGATGCACTCTTTTACCTTGTCAAATGGCTCCAATGGGGCTGTGCTGGCCCTTGGCAACTCTCTTCATGGACTGTGATGCACTCTTTTACCTTGTCAAATGGCTCCAATGGGGCTGTGCTGGCCCTTGGCAACTCTCTTCATGGACTGTGATGCACTCTTTTACCTTGTCAAATGGATCCAATGGGGCTATGCTGGCCCTTGGCAACTCTCTTCATGGACTGTGATGCACTCTTTTACCTTGTCAAATGGCTCCAATGGGGCTGTGCTGGCCCTTGGCAACTCTCTTCATGGACTGTGATGCACTCTTTTACCTTGTCAAATGGCTCCAATGGGGCTATGCTGGCCCTTGGCAACTCTCTTCATGGACTGTGATGCACTCTTTGACCTTATCAAATGGCTCCAATTTTCCTGATCTTTAAAAGATTATTTATAAACGTTGTTGATGTTTTCTGACAGACTAATAAAAGACATGTCATTCCACGATTCTTTGTCCTCTTTATTCATGTCATTGATTGAAATCTATAGTTTATGTGGTTAATCCTTAAAGGGGCCTTAATAAAAATAATGGTGTTTCCTGAATCATATATGTAATCCAATTGTAAATGACTTTAAGATTTACATCTCCAATTTAATTTTATTCTTTTTCTTTATATAGTTTTCGTAAAGCTTTATCATTGTATGGTTATGATTAGCATAGTAATTATTTTATATATATATATATATATATATCTTTATGTTTGTATATATATATGTATATTTAAAATTTCACATCCATGTGTTTATTTGTAAACTCTGCGTGAATTGATGCACCTTTAACAAATGATCCGAGGATTGATACAATGAGATAATCCCTGTAAAGTGTTATTTTTATGGAAATAGTATTCTCTCTGTGTATCCTCTTTTTTTTATTTGTTATTTCATGTCCCTTTAAAGGGACACTGTACCGAAATGTTTTCTTTTGTAATTCAGAAAGAGCATGCAATTTTAAGCAACTTTCTAATTTACTCCTATTATCAATTTTTCTTCGTTCTCTTGCTATCATTATTTGAAAAAGAAGGCATCTAAGCTTTTTTTTGGTTTCAGTACTCTGGACAGCACTTTTTTATTGGTGGATGAATTTATCCACCAATCAGCAAGGACAACCCAGGTTGTTCACCAAAAATGGGCCGGCATCTAAACTTACATTCTTGCATTTCAAATAAAGATACCAAGAGAATGAAGAAAATTTGATAATAGGAGTAAATTAGAAAGTTGCTTAAAATTTCATGCTCAATCTGAATCACGAAAGAAAAATTTAGGGTACAGTGTCCCTTTAAGTGATGCTGAGCACAATTGTTAATGAATGGATTTCCATTTCTAAAGCGTTTTGGTCCTTTTTACATGAACAAGGACATATAATCTTTTTAACAAACAATCTTATTGTAATGTTGACAGCACATGTATTTCAATTTCAATTCTATCTTATTGTAGTAGTGTAACCAAATCAATCACTGTGTGTAATGCACATATTTTAGATGAGGAATATCTTTATCTAAATAATTTAAATAAATACTTCTCCTCCCATATATGGCTATAGGTAGGCTGACCATATTTCAACTTGAATAAGTGACACGTTTGATCAATACATGTGTCATTATTGTTATTAAAAAACAATCTAAACATATCTGAAAACATCAATGGCATATGTATTTCTCATGTGTATCTTTTAAATGTTAAAGATGTACACCATAGCTATAGTTAAAGGGACAGTCAAGTCCAAAAAGATGAATCATGATTTAAATAGGGCATGCGAGTTTAACCAAATTCCTAATTTGATTTTATTCAACATTTAGCTTTGTTCTCTTGTTATTCTTATTTGAAAGGTAAACCTAGGAGGTTCATATGCTAAGTTCTTCGACTTTGAAGACTGCCTCTAATGTTTTAAAAATATTGACTACTATAAGGCATTAGTTCACATGTTTCATATAGATAACATTGAGCTCATGCACGTAAAGTGACCTAGGAGTGAGCATTGATTGGCTAAACTGAATGTCTGTCAAAAGAACAGAAATAATGGGGCAGTCATCAGAAGCTTAGATACAAGATAATAACAGAAGTAAAATGTATATTAATATATAATTGTGTTTGTTGTTCAAAAATGAGTAATGTGTAATAAAGGGATAAGCTATATTTTCGAAAATAAAATTTCTGGGGTTGACTGTCCCTTGAACATATAATATCTAACACATCCCTATTTTACTAATGCATCTCCTAGCATTAATTTTCAGTTAAAGGGACATGAAACACAATAATCCAAAGATTTTCATTTATTGTTACAATGTATTTCAAATTGCAATGTCGTACATAATCGTGTAACCTTAAAATATTGATTTCATGTCTACTTAAAACATGCTGCTTGATAAATAGTTTATTTATAAATCCTCTGCTTCTAATGAAATATCTCCTTATTTTCTCTAATGTATTCTATTTTATAGATCACAGTATTTCGTTATCTATCGTGACATTCCTGGATAGCAATATAGACACATACTAGTTACTAAAATATAAATACGTTTCTTATTGATATGCCAAGATATCAACTGAGTCCTTGTATTGACTGAGGTTTTTCATCGATCTCGGATGCGCCATTTTGCTTAAGACGTCACCTGCCAGGCTGTCCAATGATTCCTTGTTTTGGATGGCGTTTTTACGTGATCAAGGATGCGCCTTTCATTGGATGGCGTTTTTACGTTATCAAGGATGCACCTTTTATTGGATGGCGTTTTTACGTGATCAAGGATGCGCCTTTTATTGGATGGCGTTTTTACGTGATCAAGGATGCGCCTTTTATTGGATGGCGTTTTTACGTGATCAAGGATGCGCCATGTTAATTAAGACGTCACATGCAAAGGTGTAAAAAACGTCTGATTGTATTACGTAGTCCCGCAATATTTTATTTTGCACGTAACACACGTTTGTGAATGAGAAGACAAGTTTAAAACCATGGCGAGTATGGATTGTGTGCATCATGTAACATTGTTGACCCATAGCTGATAAAGAACACAACATTCTGTTTTGCTGGCTGTCTGGTTGAATAAACGAATGAAAGCAAAATGTTTTCATGCATAAGATATTTCGAGGCAAGTGCAAATCCCTAAATATAGTCCATCTTGTTTAATATGTTTGTCAACAATATGTTCCTTTTTATGAAAAATGACTGTGTTGTGTTTAATTTTCAAGATATCGAATTCATAAATATGCGCTATTGTATTATAATCAAGTAATCAATATGCATTTATCTTTATCATATGCTAAATATATAAGATGCCGTCTTCTTCTAAATGTTATTTCGTCGTATATTTTATTAAAGGGTCATTATACTCACATTAAAAAACAATTTTTTTTTTTTATCTAGTTATATAGTCCATTGTTTCCCAAAGACATGTCTACTTTTGCTTATGTTCAAATAACATTTAATTAATTTTCAGACTCCTCGCCAAGCCTCAAAGTTTGATGGGAGTACCATCTCCAGCTTGCTCCTGTTTGTGTAAAGGGTCTTTTCATATGTTAAGGAAGGGGTATTGTCTTGTTTTACACTTGGAATGGGGTTTACATCTATCTTTTCAATAGAGATAACCCGATTTTATTTGAAAGTGTTTAAAGCTTTTTAATATTGATTTTGATATCAGTATATGTTAATCTTGTGGTTTCTAGTAGTGTCTATTACAAGCAGTTCTGTTAAAAAGATTGTATACTGTCCCTTTAATGCAAATGTTGATTGTTGTATCATGTATGAGTTCCACATTGGTTAATCTCCAAATATATTATTGTGAGCATATATTTGTTTAGTCACTCCTAAAAGGACTTTAAACCATATTCCTTGTTAAAACAAATGTCTTTCTAAAATAAATCAAACACAATAATGTCTCTTTAAGAAAATAGAATTTATTTAACACGTCAATAGAAATCTTTTGGCAATATTTCTTGTTTGAACAAGTACATGTAGATATACCAACAATCACCAAATATTAGTATATGTTAGCATATGTAATTTTTTTTAAGGGACAGTCTAGAAAACAAATAATGATTTGCATTATTAAAAAAGCAATTTTTTAAATAAAAATGATATCAAAGGTTTCTCACCAATTAATAATTTTTCTCTGGTTATTTTTATTTGCTAGCTAAACCTATGGAGGTTCATGTGCTCATTTCTTAGAGCTTGAAGAGTGCATGTAATCAGAATGCAATTTGACCACTAGAGTGCATTTTGATAGCATTTGTATATTGAAAACCTTGAGCTCATACAACATATTTACCATGTATTGATCATTGATTGTCTAAAATGTTGTTATGTCAGAACAACAAATAAGTGGTCATTTTTCATAGGCATAGATACAAGGGTAAGCACATAAGTCACACGTATTTCTCCATGTTTTTGTTTCCAACTTGATAATGCGTAATGCAGTGTTTTCTTTGTAAACAATAATGTTCTGACTGTCCCTTTAAGCTGTGTTATTGTCAATCAAACAGTAATATGCCATAATGTATAATTGTAATGGTCATTTTGTTTGAGATTAGGGAAACAGTTTGGACATCACATCACAGAAACCAATCAATATCATGGACAAGGATAGGTATGTGATGATGTGGTGTCCACACACTTATAACCCACACTCTGCAAACAATCTGCCTCCATGGACCCGGTCCCATAGAAGCAGATTATATACAGAGTGTGGTCCACAAGTGTCTGAAAACAACATCATCACATACCTATCCATTACACATTAAATAAATACGAAATAAACATCTCAAAAAATACTTACTTCCTCTTCCTTCCCCTCTTCCCACGAGGCTGAGGCTCTGGGAGGGGCAACTGCCGCCTCCGACGAGTTCTCATCGGAGATGTTGTGGGAAGAGTGGAAGGGGGAGTACTGGGATGACCAAGGTGAGGAGATGGAGGAGATGGCCCAGGAGGAGTTGGCCCAGCAGATGGCCCAGGAGGAGATGGCCCAGCAGATGGCCCAGCAGATGGCCCAGCAGATGGCTTAGCAGATGGCTCAGCAGATGGCTCAGCAGATGGCCCAGCAGATGGCTCAGCATATGGCTCAGCATATGGCTCAGCAGATGGCTCAGCAGAAGGCCCAGCAGATGGCTCAGCAGGAGGCCCAGCAGATGGCGGCCCAGGAGCAGATGGTCCAGCAGGAGGCCCAGCAGATGGCGGCCCAGGAGCAGATGGCCCAGCAGGAGGCCCAGCAGATGGCGGCCCAGGAGCAGATGGCCCAGCAGGAGGCCCAGCAGATGGCCCAGCAGGAGGCCCAGCAGATAGACCAGCAGCAGATAGACCAGCAGCAGATACACCAGCAGGAGATAGACCAGCAGGAGATAGACCAGCAGGAGATAGACCAGCAGCAGAGAGACCAGCATGCGCCTCCCGGAAGAAATTAAACATATCTTGTTGTAGCTGTAAACTCCTGTTTTATCCTTGTTCTATTCTTGTAAGGATCTCTATGATTTGTGTTTGACCTTCTCCAATGCCACTAAGCTCTTCAATAATACGACTTCTGCCTTGTATATTTTCCATCCGGGAGGTACGCATCTGGTCAATGTAGTCGAGTAACACCCGCACCTCAGCTATCTCCTCCTGTTGTGCACGGTGGGCTGCCCGGGCACGGCGACCTGCTGGTGCACGGCGGCCTGCTGGTGCTTGAGGGGCCTCTTCCTCTGCTTCCGGAGCCTCTTCCTCAAGGGGGGCCTCTTCCTCTGCTTCAAGGGGGGCCTCTTCCTCAGGGGGGCCTCTGCTTCAGGGGGGGCCTCTGATCTCCGAGGTGGCGATTCATCCCCACCACTCTCATACCGGGGAAAAGGAGGAGCCTGTAGTTGCTGTGCTGCCTCCTCCCCAGACTCTGTATATTGCAAAAAAAAGAAACGTATATATTAGCATATTTAAATTAAAAAAATATATATATTTTGCTTACGATACAATTACAAATGCAGCCTCATTAATCCACTTTGAAATCTAACAATCAATACAATTTCCGCATTTTCAAAACCGTGTTTGTGATATCTCTCTGGTCAATGTGAATGTTTTTGCGTTTGTTTTCAGTCTGTTTAAATGCACACCTAACCTATAGCCTAGATACTAATGTAATGGCAAAGTAATTGTGAATGCGTTTACGTAATAATGTGTAAACAAGCATAATAGCATTAATCTTATCCTTAAATACATTCGGATGTTAATTTATTCTTAAATGAGCTTACCGTCAGATGAGAGTGGCAGGTTCCCGGTATCGATTCCTCCGATCCCGACTATGTCCACCTCGGAGATGCTGGGACGCAACATTTCCTCCCATCGGGAGTACTCAACTATCAGTGCAGGGCCGCCACCGGTTCCTGCGGCATGTTGGGACTCCCTGGTTAATTTTTTTTTAAGCTCCATCTTGCAGTCCCGGTAGCGATGTTTAATAGAGTCCATATCTCTGTTCCGGCCCCCCACTGCATTAACTGCATCCCTTATCTCCTGCCAGAGCTTCCTCTTCTCACTCGGGGTGGTCTTCTGAGCCTGCAGCCTCCTATACCTGCCCATATAGGCTTCTACGAGGGCCTCCTTCTCCTCCATAGTAAACCTCGCCTCCCTAGTCGCCTTGGCCTTCCCCTGTGATGATGCCCTCTGTTTCCCGGACTGTGAAGCCCTACTCTGTCCGCCACTGGGCCCAGCCACTTGTTCATCTTGAACCAAGTGGCTGGGTCCACCCACCACTTCCACCCCCGCTTCCTGCCCCCCTTCCTGTCCTGTTCCTCTCCCCCTCCCTCTCCTCCCCCCTCTACCTCTCCCCTGACTAATCTCCTGCCTGCCCTCCTCCATCTCTTCCCTAAACTAAACCCCAACTAAGCAAACAAAAAGTGAGTGTGATCAAATGAAAGGGGGTCAAAATAAAGAACTAAAAAGACAAAAAAAGTGCTGAAAGTGTGAAAGGGATATAAATAAAAGAGGGTAAAGAGTATTTAAACAAACAAAATGTATAAGAAGACTAAAAGGAGGATATGTAAACTAAATGTAACTAGGGGATGGGGTATGGGATAAGAGTAAATGGGATGAAAGGGAATGGGACTACAGGGAATGGGGTATGGAGTGTAGTATGAGAGGGTGTGGGGTATGGAGTGTATGTAGTGTTATTGATAAGTGTATGTATGTATTGAATGTGTTTGCGTGTAAATGTGTTAAGTATACAGAAAAAACACTTACACACTCACCCAAACCAACTGTCGCTCACTAACGCTCCCACTAACTCACACTACCACTAACTCACACTACCACTAACTCACGCTCCCACTAACTCACGCTCCCAATAACACTAACTGACTCTCTCACACTACCACTAACTCCCACTAACTCACTCACGATAACACTAACTGACTCTCTCACACTACCACTAACTCTCAATAACTCACACTACCACTAACTCCCACTAACTCACTCACGATAACACTAACTGACTCTCTCACACTAACATGAACTAACTCACAATAAGGCACTAAATCCCTCTGTAATCTCCAAAAACCCACCAGCAACACAGTCAAAGAAGCCATGCTTGTGTGGTGCTTATATACCCTGTGTAAATGTTTAATGATGTACCGGTTTGCGTTTTAAATTGTGTTCAGGTATGCTTTGTTAGTAATTAGTATTTGTGCAATGTGTATTAGTTGTGTGAATTTGCGCATGCTCATATTGATTTAGTATTTGTGGAATGTGTAGAATGCGATGATGTCATAGTGATTGTTTTCCATAACATTGTCCCATAGTATTATGTGTAAATGTTAATTTGCGATGGTGTCGTATTAGTGAAGTGTTGTATATGTATGTTTGTCCTAATATATAGTAATATTGAATGCGAGTATTTTGCTTGTGTATGATTGTGCATTTATTTTTCCTTGTTGTTATTTTCCGTATTTCCGCATCTTAAAGTATATGCGTATTCCCTTTATTTTATTTTATTAATTTCCCCCCGCTTCTGAATGTGTAATGCTTATGTGCTTTGTTTTGTGATTGTTGTTGTGACATTTGCGGTGTGTTATTGTTGTGCATTATGTGGTATACGTCATATGACCGAGCAGTGATCGAGTGTTAGGTGAAAAAAGCGTCTGTTTGCTTTTCCATTGATCTCTATGGGAGACTGTCTAACGCGGGCGGGATTCCGCGTCTGAAATACACGCGTTAGGAGTATCGTTAGAAGGTTGTTTATAAACTCTAAATACCCGCGTTAAAAAACTCAGTGCGTTAGAAATAAACCACGCGTAGCTAACGCACCCCCTCTATCGCCAAACTCTAAATCTAGCCAAGTATATGCTGTGCGCCTGACACACAGGCCTGATGGAAAATGAAATTAGATTACACTAGCAAACTGATGTAAAAGTTTTTTTTTTTTTAAATTTACACTAATGTTACACCAGATAGGAGTGGTGGCACAGAGCAATTAATCACAGTATATGCTGTGACCCTGACACACAGGCCTGATGGAAAATGAAATTAGATTACACTAGCAAACTGATGTAAAAGGTTTTTTTTTAAATTTACACTAATGTTACACCAGATAGGAGTGGTGGCACAGAGCAATTAATCACAGTATATGCTGTGACCCTGACACACAGGCCTGATGGAAAATGAAATTAGATTACACTAGCAAACTGATGTAAAAGGTTTTTTTTTAAATTTACACTAATGTTACACCAGATAGGAGTGGTGGCACAGAGCAATTAATCACAGTATATGCTGTGGGCCTGACACACAGGCCTGATGGAAAATGAAATTAGATTACACTAGCAAACTGATGTAAAAGGTTTTTTTAAAAAATTTACACTAATGTTACACCAGATATCAGTGGTGGCACAGAGCAATTAATCACAGTATATGCTGTGGGCCTGACACACAGGCCTGATGGAAAATTAAATTAGATTACAGTAGCAAACTGATGTAAAAGTTTTTTTTTTTTTAAATTTACCCTAATGTTACACCAGATATGAGTGGTGGCACAGAGCAATTAATCACAGTATATGCTATGGGCCTGGCACACAGGACTGATGGAAAATGAAATTAGATTACACTAGCAAACTGATGTAAATTTTTTTTTTTTTAATTTACACTAATGTTACACCAGATATCAGTGGTGGCACAGAGCAATTAATCACAGTATATGCTGTGGGCCTGACACACAGGCCTAATGGAAAATGAAATTAGATTACAATAGCAAACTGATGTAATTTTGTTTTTTTTTAAATTTACACTAATGTTACACCAGATAGGAGTGGTG
The DNA here is from genome assembly GCF_027579735.1 of Bombina bombina. NCBI lineage: Eukaryota > Metazoa > Chordata > Amphibia > Anura > Bombinatoridae > Bombina > Bombina bombina. The sequence goes on along the minus strand of NC_069505.1, from coordinate 594,066,582 downwards.
GCACAGAGCAATTAATCACAGTATATGCTGTGGGCCTGACACACAGGCCTGATGGAAAATGAAATTAGATTACACTAGCAAACTGATGTAAAAGTTTTTTTTTTTTACATTTACACTAATGTTACACCAGATAGGAGTGGTGGCACAGAGCAATTAATCACAGTATATGCTGTGGGCCTGACACACAGGCCTGATGGAAAATGAAATTAGATTACACTAGTAAACTGATGTAAAAGTTTTTTTTTTTAAATTTACACTAATGTTACACCAGATATCAGTGGTGGCACAGAGCAATTAATCACAGTATATGCTGTGGGCCTGACACACAGGCCTAATGGAAAATGAAATTAGATTACAATAGCAAACTGATGTAATTTTGTTTTTTTTAAAATTTACACTAATGTTACACCAGATAGGAGTGGTGGCACAGAGCAATTAATCACAGTGCGTTAGAAATAAACCACGCGTAGCTAACGCACCCCCTCTATCGCCAAACTCTAAATCTAGCCAAGTATATGCTGTGCGCCTGACACACAGGCCTGATGGAAAATGAAATTAGATTACACTAGCAAACTGATGTAAAAGTTTTTTTTTTTTAAATTTACACTAATGTTACACCAGATAGGAGTGGTGGCACAGAGCAATTAATCACAGTATATGCTGTGACCCTGACACACAGGCCTGATGGAAAATGAAATTAGATTACACTAGCAAACTGATGTAAAAGGTTTTTTTTTAAATTTACACTAATGTTACACCAGATAGGAGTGGTGGCACAGAGCAATTAATCACAGTATATGCTGTGACCCTGACACACAGGCCTGATGGAAAATGAAATTAGATTACACTAGCAAACTGATGTAAAAGGTTTTTTTTAAAATTTACACTAATGTTACACCAGATAGGAGTGGTGGCACAGAGCAATTAATCACAGTATATGCTGTGGGCCTGACACACAGGCCTGATGGAAAATGAAATTAGATTACACTAGCAAACTGATGTAAAAGGTTTTTTTAAAAAAATTACACTAATGTTACACCAGATATCAGTGGTGGCACAGAGCAATTAATCACAGTATATGCTGTGGGCCTGACACACAGGCCTGATGGAAAATTAAATTAGATTACAGTAGCAAACTGATGTAAAAGTTTTTTTTTTTAAATTTACCCTAATGTTACACCAGATATGAGTGGTGGCACAGAGCAATTAATCACAGTATATGCTATGGGCCTGGCACACAGGACTGATGGAAAATGAAATTAGATTACACTAGCAAACTGATGTAAATTTTTTTTTTTTTAAATTTACACTAATGTTACACCAGATATCAGTGGTGGCACAGAGCAATTAATCACAGTATATGCTGTGGGCCTGACACACAGGCCTAATGGAAAATGAAATTAGATTACAATAGCAAACTGATGTAATTTTGTTTTTTTTTAAATTTACACTAATGTTACACCAGATAGGAGTGGTGGCACAGAGCAATTAATCACAGTATATGCTGTGGGCCTGACACACAGGCCTGATGGAAAATGAAATTAGATTACACTAGCAAACTGATGTAAAAGTTTTTTTTTTTTACATTTACACTAATGTTACACCAGATAGGAGTGGTGGCACAGAGCAATTAATCACAGTATATGCTGTGGGCCTGACACACAGGCCTGATGGAAAATGAAATTAGATTACACTAGTAAACTGATGTAAAAGTTTTTTTTTTTAAATTTACACTAATGTTACACCAGATATCAGTGGTGGCACAGAGCAATTAATCACAGTATATGCTGTGGGCCTGACACACAGGCCTAATGGAAAATGAAATTAGATTACAATAGCAAACTGATGTAATTTTGTTTTTTTTTAAATTTACACTAATGTTACACCAGATAGGAGTGGTGGCACAGAGCAATTAATCACAGTATATGCTGTGGGCCTGACACACAGGCCTGATGGAAAATGAAATTAGATTACACTAGCAAACTGATGTAAAAGTTTTTTTTTTTACATTTACACTAATGTTACACCAGATAGGAGTGGTGGCACAGAGCAATTAATCACAGTATATGCTGTGGGCCTGACACACAGGCCTGATGGAAAATGAAATTAGATTACACTAGTAAACTGATGTAAAAGTTTTTTTTTTTAAATTTACACTAATGTTACACCAGATAGGAGTGGTGGCACAGAGCAATTAATCACAGTATATGCTGTGGGCCTGACACACAGGCCTGATGGAAAATGAAATTAGATTACACTAGCAAACTGATGTAAAAGTTTTTTTTTTTAAATTTACTCTAATGCTACACCAGATATGAGTGGTGGCACAGAGCAATTAATCACAGTATATGCTGTGGGCCTGACACACAGGCCTGATGGAAAATGAAATTAGGTTACACTAGCAAAATGATGTAAAATTTTTTTTTTTTTAAATTTACAGTAATGTTACACCAGATATCAGTGGTGGCACAGAGCAATTAATCACAGTATATGCTGTGGGCCTGACACACAGGCCTGATGGAAAATGAAATTAGATTAGACTAGCAAAATGATGTAAAAGTTTTTTTTTTTTTAATTTACACTAATGTTACACCAGATATCAGTGGTGGCACAGAGCAATTAATCACAGTATATGCTGTGGGCCTGACACACAGGCCTGATGGAAAATTAAATTAGATTACACTAGCAAACTGGTGTAAAAGTTTTTTTTTTTAAATATACACTAATGTTACACCAGATATCAGTGGTGGCACAGAGCAATTAATCACAGTATATGCTGTGGGCATGACACACAGGCCTGCTGGAAAATGAAATTAGATTACACTAGCAAAATGATGTAAAAGTTTTTTTTTTTTTAAATTTACACTAATGTTACACCAGATATCAGTGGTGGCACAGAGCAATTAATCACAGTATATGCTGTGAGCCTCACACACAGGCTGACAGGCAGGCAAATGCAATTAGATGTAAAAAAAAAAAAAAAAAAAGAATGAAGATCTAGCCCTAAAAAGGGCTTTTTGGGCTGAAGTTCTAGCCCTAAAAAGGGCTTTTTGGGGTGCTGTCCTTACAGCAGAGATTAGATGAGTCCTTCAGGACTGTAGTGGACACTGAATACACTAGCCTAGCTATCAATTTCCCTATAAAATCACCAGCAGCAGCACTAACCCTCCTCTCACTAAGAATGCAGGATCGTAATGAATCTAAAATGGCTGCTGCCCAGGAGCTGGGAGGGTCTGGGAGGGAGTGTCTGCTGCTGATTGGCTCAAATTTGTCTGCAGACTGTGAGATACAGGGTCAAAGTTTCCTCAATGATGACGAATATGGGGCGGATCGAACATCGCATACCAAGGACTTTATTACAAGTGAATACGATTTTTTTTTTATAACAGCTAAAAGTTTATTTTGCCGGGGACTCCTGCTGAGATTAGAGCACACAGAGCAAAGATCACAGAGCACTAGCTGTGAGAATCGGCCAGCACCCAGTGTATGTGGGACCCCCCCTCACACTATCTCCCCTCACTTTCTTTCAGCAGAACGTTCTGTCTGCACTAACACTATTTACATAACAAACCCGTTCTAAGCCATCCCACTAAGCCATCCCACATACACTGGGTGCTGGCCGATTCTCACAGCTAGTGCACTGTGATCTTCGCTCTGTGTGCTCTAATCTCAGCAGGAGTCCCCGGCAAAATAAACTTTTAGCTGTTATAAAAAAAAATCGTATTCACTTGTAATAAAGTCCTTGGTAGTATCATATGGAGGGTTCAATAATGCAGAACCTGCGACTACCATAATACAACATGATACGTGAAGAGAAGTAACTTTCACGGTTCTTTTTGCTGAAACCTGATTTTTTCTTTCTAATGTGGTTTTCAGCATTTTACATAGATGATTTAGACCTATATTCCATAACTGCTGTAAACCTGACAGGCACCGGGTGTCAGAGGCCCTGTGGTATAAAAGCTCCATATATACAGTTGGCAACTTGGCAGTATCATTCATATATACAGTTACCATCCATTCATATATACTGTTATCGACCCCTTAGTTGTGTACACTGCCGTCCATTCCTAGTATACAGTTGAACACACATACATTCACCCCTTTTATTCAGTTGTGTGCACTGACAGTGACATCCATCCATCCACTGACGTCCCCCCTACCCGGACACTGCGTGTAACAGCATGTGTCTCACTGAACTGAATAGACACAGGAGCGCGCAGGGACGAGGCTAGAGAAAAGGCTCCTGTACTAGTGAGAGCTTTTGGAAACGTCAGAGAAGGAGGGGTCAGGCGGCCATTTCAAAACGGCAAGATGAGATCAGTAAGTTTATTTTCTGCCAAAGTTTATTTAGATTAACATTGTGCTACAGTTTACTGTAAAGGTCGTTAATTAACTTATCTAAATAAGTTACAGTAATTTTTGGGTTGACTGTCCCTTTAAATTTAGCATTGTTTTGTGCTAAATCTTAAATAACCCCCTGTGCCTGAACACAGTGTTATCTATATGGCCCACGTGTACTTTCTGTCTTTTTGTGTTGAAAAGAGATTTAAAAAGCATGTGATAAGAGGCAGCCCTCAAAGGCTTAGAAATTAGCATATGAGCCTACCTATGTTTAGTTTAAAGTAAACTAAGAATACCAAGAGAAAAAGTACTATCTGAATAATGAAAGTTTAATTTATACTAGACTGTCCCTTTAAATTGACATGAAGCCCAATTTTTTTTTTCTCATAATTTAGATAAGATGCCATTTTAAACAACAATCTAATTTACTTATATTATCTATTTTGCTTCATTCTCTTGGTATCTTTTGTTGAAAAGGTAGCAATACACTACTGGGAGAGCCAATGACAACTGGCATATATGTGCAGCCACCAATCAGCAGCTCCCGAGCCTACCTAGGTGTCATTTATAACAAAGGAAACCAAGAGAACAAAACAAAATAGCTAAAAGAAGTAAATTGGAAAGTTGTTTAAAATCACATGCCCTGAATCATGAAGATAAACATTTTGAATTCATGTCCCTTTAATTATGCTTCACATGCATGCTCACAAAAGCTATCAATGGGACAGCAAACAATGATAATTTCAAGTAATAGGTTCCCCTTTATTTAGTAGCTTTCATTATTTTTGTTCTTGTTTGCTGCATGTTCTCACTTCTTAAAAAGCTTCTCTTATGATGCCAATTATAATTTTTAACCCTCACGCTTGCCACCCTTTCAGCTGTCTCTATAAATATGTGCACTTAGACACATTTGTCTGCACATTTGTGCAGTTGTACCTTCAATTAACAGTTTTTATGTATTAAAAGGACAGGTACCAGGATTATTTCAATCACAGACATCCCAACCTGCAAAAACTGATTTCCGGGAGGGACCCCCCCTCGGAACCCCCCCCCCCAAAAAAAAAGAGGGATGAAAACAAATACTGCACAATTTGTATATTGGCACAATTTGTATATTGGCACAATTTGTATATTAGCACAATTTGTATATTGGCACAATTTGTATATTGGCACAATTTGTATATTAGCACAATTTGTATATTGGCACAATTTGTATATTAGCACAATTTGTATATTGGCACAATTTGTATATTAGCACAATTTGTATATTGGCACAATTTGTATATTAGCACAATTTGTATATTGGCACAATTTGTATATTGGCATAATTTGTATATTAGCACAATTTGTATATTGGCACAATTTGTATATTAGCACAATTTGTATATTGGCACAATTTGTATATTGGCACAATTTGTATATTGGCAGTATTTTTTTTCATCCCTCCCTAACTACAAACCAACACTTACAGAACACCGGCCGCCTGCTATATTTTCTACCCTGTTCATTGGTTATTTAACACATGGCCACATCAGTGTGTCTCTCTATTATGCAGTGTGTGCTGATTTTTTGACAGACCTGGGCTACTGCTGGACGTGGACGGGTTGATAGTACTCCGTCCCTTAAAACCTGGCTTCACCATTTTGAGGGTTCCGATCACGCTAGAGCACTATGGGTAAAACATTGTACTGGAACGCACACGTGTTTGAAACTGGAACGCATAGCGGCCATATTTGAACTGGGACGCTTTACACAGCTCATAAGGATTGTTTGCCCATAATAAATATGGCAGGGTACTTTTTCTGGTTTCCGGGATATTATATGTCATATGTGGGTGTCAGGGAGCCGCTATTTAAATGTGGGAGACCCCTGGACCTTCCGGGAGAGTTGGGATGTCTGCAATCATATTAAAAAGATATATTTCCATAATGAATCCTTATCTTTTTTATTCATAAGCACAAGCGTAGCACTAATGAATGATATTTTTTTTCATGATTTAATTAAATGGGGGTGGGAAGTGGGCAGAGATTGAAGTCACATGAGATAAAATATAATGTGCAATATCTCAGAAACAAAACCGCCACTAACGTTCGATTTTGCAGCACAAATCAGCACTAACGAATGGTATATTTGTATTCATAATATAATTACATAGGGTGCCAACTTCACACAGCTCTGCCGGAGTCAGAAAGAAAAAAAAAGGGACAATTATTACCATGCATTAATACACCATTCACATAATGTACAGTATTACATTGTGAGCAAGACATATAAAAGCGTTTACACTATTTAACTATTTTGTGTGCACGCAACAATCAGTAAGGAGTGCGCACTAAATAAGTGTCCCAAACAATGCGCACAAATTAGCTATTTGGTGTGCACAATATAACTGTATAATAAGGATCCCAGTCTCCTCCTCGCTTAAGTGTGGTGTGGCATTGCAAACTTATATCCACCCAAGGTCAGGCCAGACAGCAGGGGTATCTAGACAAGATGAACATTAATAATTTCCTGACCTGATCATGCACCTTATTAGATTTACAACATAGACCCTAGTAACAGTATTGGGAATCATTTGTGTTATTATTTGTAATACATTACATGCAAGAGAGAACTTCGGTGGCAGATGTGGGTATTATGCCCTGTCTTTGTGAAAAAGTAGGAAAAAAGTACACAAAGTGCAGAAGCAGGCAGAAGTTGTGTATGAATATTTCAGATTCACACAAAACCCTACACGCCTATTGGAGTCGGAGACCGAGGCTCTCATTATACAGTTACATTGTGCACACATAGGCCTAGATTTGGAGTTCGGCGGTAGCCGTCAAAACCAGCGTTAGAGGCTCCTAACGCTGGTTTTGGCCGCCCGCTGGTATTTGGAGTCAGTGATTAAAGGGTCTAACGCTCACTTTTCAGCCGCGACTTTTCCATACCGCAGATCCCCCTACGCCATTTGCGTATCCTATGTTTTCAATGGGATCTTTCTAACGCTGGTATTTAGAGTCGTTTCTGAAGTGAGCGTTAGAGCTCTAACGACAAAACTCCAGCCGCCTGAAAATAGCAGGAGTTAAGAGCTTTCTGGCTAACGCCGGTTCATAAAGCTCTTAACTACTGTACCCTAAAGTACACTAACACCCATAAACTACCTATGTACCCCTAAACCGAGCTCCCCCCACATCGCTGACACTCGATTAAAATTTTTAACCCCTAATCTGCCGACCGCCACCTACGTTATACTTATGTACCCCTAATCTGCTGCCCCTAACTCCGCCGACCCCTGTATTACATTTATTAACCCCTAACCTGCCCCCCACAACGTCGCCGCCAGCTACTTAAAATAATTAACCCCTAATCTTCCGACCGCAAAGCGCCGCCACCTACGTTATCCCTATGTACCCCTAATCTGCTACCCCTAACACCGCCGACCCCTATATTATATTTATTAACCCCAAATCTGCCCCCCTCAACGTCGCCGACACCTGCCTACACTTATTAACCCCTAATCTGCCGAGCGGACCTGAGCGCTACTATAATAAAGTTATTAACCCCTAATCCGCCTCACTAACCCTATCATAAATAGTATTAACCCCTAATCTGCCCTCCCTAACATCGCCGACACCTACCTTCAATTATTAACCCCTAATCTGCCGAGCGGAGCTCACCGCTATTCTAATAAATGTATTAACCCCTAAAGCTAAGTCTAACCCTAACACTAACACCCCCCTAACTTAAATATAATTTACATCTAACGAAATAAATTAACTCTTATTAAATAAATGATTCCTATTTAAAGCTAAATACTTACCTGTAAAATAAATCCTAATATAGCTACAATATAAATTATAATTATATTATAGCTATTTTAGGATTAATATTTATTTTACAGGCAACTTTGTAATTATTTTAACCAGGTACAATAGCTATTAAATAGTTAAGAACTATTTAATTGTTACCTAGTTAAAATAATAACAAAATTACCTGTAAAATAAATCCTAACCTAAGATATAATTAAACCTAACACTACCCTATCAATAAAATAATTAAATAAACTACCTACAATTACCTACAATTAACCTAACACTACACTATCAATAAATTAATTAAACACAATTCCTACAAATAAATACAATTAAATAAACCAGCTAAAGTACAAAAAATAAAAAAGAACTAAGTTACAAAAAATAAAAAAATATTTACAAACATAAGAAAAATATTACAACAATTTTAAACTAATTACACCTACTCTAAGCCCCCTAATAAAATAACAAAGACCCCCAAAATAAAAAATTCCCTACCCTATTCTAAATAAAAAAAGTTACAAGCTCTTTTACCTTACCAGCCCTGAACAGGGCCCTTTGCGGGGCATGCCCCAAGAATTTCAGCTCTTTTGCCTGTAAAAGAATAAATACAATACCCCCCCCCCCCAACATTACAACCCACCACCCACATACCCCTAATCTAACCCAAACCCCCCTTAAATAAACCTAACACTAAGCCCCTGAAGATCTTCCTACCTTGTCTTCACCATCCAGGTATCACCGATCCGTCCTGGCTCCAACATCTTCATCCAACCCAAGCGGGGGTTGGCGATCCATCATCCGGTGCTGAAGAGGTCCAGAAGAGGCTCCAAAGTCTTCCTCCTATCCGGCAAGAAGAGGACATCCGGACCGGCAAACATCTTCTCCAAGCGGCATCTTCGATCTTCTTCCATCCGGTGCGGAGCGGGTCCATCTTGAAGCAGGTGACGCGGATCCATCCTCTTCTTCCGTTGTCTCCCGACTAATGACGGTTCCTTTAAGGGACGTCATCCAAGATGGCGTCCCTCGAATTCCGATTGGCTGATAGGATTCTATCAGCCAATCGGAATTAAGGTAGGAATTTTCTGATTGGCTGATGGAATCAGCCAATCAGAATCAAGTTCAATCCGATTGGCTGATCCAATCAGCCAATCAGATTGAGCTCGCATTCTATTGGCTGATCGGAACAGCCAATAGAATGCGAGCTCAATCTGATTGGCTGATTGGATCAGCCAATCGGATTGAACTAGATTCTGATTGGCTGATTCCATCAGCCAATCAGAAAATTCCTACCTTAATTCCGATTGGCTGATAGAATCCTATCAGCCAATCGGAATTCGAGGGACGCCATCTTGGATGACGTCCCTTAAAGGAACAGTCATTCGTCGTTCAGTCGTCGGTCCGGATGGATGTTCCGCGCTGGAGGTCTTCAGGATCCTGCCGCTTCGCTCCGGATGGAAGACCATAGAAGATGCCGCCTGGATGATGACTTCAATCGGATGGAAGATCCTCTTCTGCCCCGCTTGGATGAAGACTTTGACCGGATCATGGACCTCTTCAGCCCCCCGCTTGGGCTTGGATCAGGACATCGGAGGAGCTCTTCAGGACGGATCGGTGAACCTGGATGGTGAAGACAAGGTAGGAAGATCTTCAGGGGCTTAGTGTTAGGTTTATTTAAGGGGGGTTTGGGTTAGATTAGGGGTATGTGGGTGGTGGGTTGTAATGTTGGGGGTGGGGTATTGTATTTATTCTTTTACAGGCAAAAGAGCTGAAATTCTTGGGGCATGCCCCGCAAAGGGCCCTGTTCAGGGCTGGTAAGGTAAAAGAGCTTGTAACTTTTTTTATTTAGAATAGGGTAGGGAATTTTTTATTTTGGGGGTCTTTGTTATTTTATTAGGGGGCTTAGAGTAGGTGTAATTAGTTTAAAATTGTTGTAATATTTTTCTTATGTTTGTAAATATTTTTTTATTTTTTGTAACTTAGTTCTTTTTTATTTTTTGTACTTTAGCTAGTTTATTTAATTGTATTTATTTGTAGGAATTGTGTTTAATTAATTTATTGATAGTGTAGTGTTAGGTTAATTGTAGGTAATTGTAGGTAGTTTATTTAATTATTTTATTGATAGGGTAGTGTTAGGTTTAATTATATCTTAGGTTAGGATTTATTTTACAGGTAATTTTGTTATTATTTTAACTAGGTAACAATTAAATAGTTCTTAACTATTTAATAGCTATTGTACCTGGTTAAAATAATTACAAAGTTGCCTGTAAAATAAATATTAATCCTAAAATAGCTATAATTTAATTATAATTTATATTGTAGCTATATTAGGATTTATTTTACAGGTAAGTATTTAGCTTTAAATAGGAATCATTTATTTAATAAGAGTTAATTTATTTCGTTAGATGTAAATTATATTTAAGTTAGGGGGGTGTTAGTGTTAGGGTTAGACTTAGCTTTAGGGGTTAATACATTTATTAGAATAGCGGTGAGCTCCGGTCGTCAGATTAGGGGTTAATAATTGAAGTTAGGTGTCGGCGATGTTAGGGAGGGCAGATTAGGGGTTAATACTATTTATGATAGGGTTAGTGAGGCGGATTAGGGGTTAATAACTTTATTATAGTAGCGCTCAGGTCCGCTCGGCAGATTAGGGGTTAATAAGTGTAGGCAGGTGTCGGCGACGTTGTGGGGGGCAGATTAGGGGTTAATAAATATAACATAGGGGTCGGCGGTGTTAGGGGCAGCAGATTAGGGGTACATAGGGATAACGTAGGTTGCGGCGGTTTACGGAGCGGCAGATTAGGGTTTAAAAAAAAAATGCAGGGGTCAGCGATAGCGGGGGCGGCAGATTAGGGGTTAATAAGTGTAAGGGTAGGGGTGTTTAGACTCGGGGTACATGTTAGAGTGTTAGGTGCAGACGTAGGAAGTGTTTCCCCATAGGAAACAATGGGGCTGCGTTAGGAGCTGAACGCTGCTTTTTTGCAGGTGTTAGGTTTTTTTTCAGCTCAAACAGTCCCATTGTTTCCTATGGGAGAATCGTGCACGAGCACGTTTTTGAGGCTGGCCGCGTCCGTAAGCAACTCTGGTATCGAGAGTTGCATTTGCGGTACAAATGCTCTACGCTCCTTTTTTGGAGCCTAACGCAGCATTTGTTTGAACTCTCGATACCAGAGTTAAATTTATGGTGCGGCCAGAAAAAAGCCCGCGGAGCGTTAACAGCCCTTTTACCGCCAAACTCCAAATCTAGGCCATAGTTAATTTGTGCGCACAATGTAACTGCATTGTTTGTGACACTCATTTTGTACGCACACCTTACTTATTGTCCCATGTGCACTAAATAGTTAAATAGTTGACATCCTTTAATATGTCGTGCTCACAATGTAATAAATCATGAGCACGATGTATTAAAACGTAAATTTTCCTTTTTTTTTTCTTCTTCCTGACACCAGGGGGCTGTGTTCATAATATATTTCCATCTTAAGGTTAAGAAAATGCTAAAGTAGGCAGCAGATTTCCAATTGCCTATAGATATACGGTACATTAATATTAAATTTAACACGGGTAATGGGGCCTACATAAATCTGCTTATAAAAGAGGACAGAGAAGTTTAAAGTAATGGTAAACTTCAATGATCTTCTCAATATTATTGGAAAAAACAGTTAAAAATTAACTTCACTTTGTCTTGTCTCCCTATATTCAGCTTACCCTCAGCAATTGTGCACTTTGTTTCATGACGTATCTTCCTTTGTCCAATTGATATTCAGGCCGATAGGTGCCCAGTTACAAATTCAATACGCCCCCTTGATGCTATACGCTTGTGCTTCCTTTTGTGCCTGTTCCATGCACATTCATGGAAAATGCATGCACTGTCAGAGCACAGGAAATCATACATCATACACTTTATAGACTGAAGCTCGTTAAGTCAAGGGGGATCATGATCGCATCCACTGAGTACCGCAACACAGCTGTCTGCTCCAGCTGTAAATAATGAATCTTGTGATTGTTTCTGAGCAGAAAGTGGAGAATTGCGCATGCGCACCTTTGCTGACCTCGTGAGCGAGTCCGGATGCCTACGTAGCGAGTGGGTGGGACTGCTCTCTACATGACTGAGTTTACAAAAAAGGAAATAGAAGGGGGGGGGAATGGAGGAAGGAGTGGTAAGCAGAAATAAATAAAATAAAAATGTATACATATTTAGGAATAAATAAATATAAAAATAAAATAGCAACTTTAATATAAAACCTATATGTATTTGGGATAGGTTTAGCAAACACCTCAACTTTACCATCACTTTAACATAGCAAGTATTACTGATAACATCTCTTTATACTAATTACATAAAACTGCAACGTTGTTATAGCAGTTTAATATGTATTCCGTAGGCCTCCACTCATCAACATTTTTTATTTATTTCACATAGCACACAATTCAAAATGTAATAGTAATTTCAAACAATTTATTGTAAATAAAACCTATTTACATCATAAAAAACATAATTTATGTAAGAACTTACCTGATAAATTCATTTCTTTCATATTGGCAAGAGTCCATGAGCTAGTGACATATGGGATATACAATCCTACCAGGAGGGGCAAAGTTTCCCAAACCTCAAAATGCCTATAAATACACCCCTCACCACACCCGCAATTCAGTTTAACGAATAGCCAAGCAGTGGGGTGATAAAAAAAGGAGTAGAAAGCATCAGCAAAGGAAATTTGGAAATAATTGTGCTTTATACAAAAAATCATAACCACCATAAAAAGGGTGGGCCTCATGGATTCTTGCCAATATGAAAGAAATGAATTTATCAGGTAAGTTCTTACATAAATTATGTTTTCTTTCATGTAATTGGCAAGAGTCCATGAGCTAGTGACATATGGGATATCAATACCCAAGATGTGGAGTCTTCCACTCAAGAGTCACTAGAGAGGGAGGGAATAAAAATAAAAACAGCCATATTTCGTTGAAAAATTAATCCACAACCCAAAAATAAGTTTATTTTCATTTTTGAAAGAAAAAAACTTAAATCAAAGCAGAAGAGTCAAACTGAAACAGCTGCCTGAAGAATTTTCTACCAAAAACTGCTTCCGAAGAAGCAAATACATCAAAATGGTAGAATTTAGTAAATGTATGCAAAGAGGACCAAGTCGCCGCTTTGCAAATCTGATCAACTGAAGCTTCATTCTTAAAGGCCCACGAAGTGGAGACTGATCTAGTAGAATGAGCTGTAATTCTTTGAGGCGGAGCCTGACCCGACTCCAAATAAGCTTGATGAATCAAAAGTTTCAACTAAGAAGCCAAGGAAATAGCAGAAGCCTTCTGACCTTTCCTAGGACCAGAAAATAAAACAAATAGACTGGAAGTCTTCCTGAAATCTTTTGTAGCTTCCACATAATATTTTAAAGCTCTTACCACATCCAAAGAATGTAAGGATCTCTCCAAAAAATTCTTAGGATTAGGACATAAGGAAGGGACAACAATTTCTCTACTAATGTTGTTAGAATTCACAACCTTAGGTAAAAATTGAAAAGAAGTCCGCAAAACTGCCTTATCCTGATGAAAAATCAGAAAAGGAGACTCACAAGAAAGAGCAGATAGCTCATAAACTCTTCTAGCAGAAGAGATAGCCAAAAGGAGCAACACTTTCCAAGAAAGTAGTTAATGTCCAAAGAATGCATAGGCTCAAATGGAGGAGCCTGTAAAGCCTTCAGAACCAAATTAAGACTCCAAGGAGAAATTGATTTAATGACAGGCTTAATACAAACTAAAGCCTGTACAAAACAGTGAATATCAGGAAGTATAGCAATCTTTCTGTGAAATAAAACAGAAAGAGTGGAGATTTGACCTTTCAAGGAACTTGCAGACAAACCCTTATCCAAACCATCCTGAAGGAACTGTAAAATTGTAGGAATTCTAAAAGAATAACAGGAGAATTTATGAGAAGAACACCATGAAATGTAAGTCTTCCAAACTCTATAATAAATCTTTCTAGAGACAGATTTACGAGCTTGTAACATAGTATTAATCACTGAGTCAGAGAAACCTCTATGACTTAGTACTAAGCGTTCAATTTCCATACCTTCAAATTTAATGATTTGAGATCCTGATGGAAAAACGAACCTTGAGATAGTAGGTCCGGCCGTAATGGAAGTGGCCAAGGCGGGCAACTGGACATCCAAACCAGATCCGCATACCAAAACCTGTGTGGCCATGCTGGAGCCACCAGCAACACAAAAGACTGTTCCATGATAATTTTGGAGATCACTCTTGGAAGGAGAACTAGAGGCAGGAAGATGTAAGCAGGATGATAACACCAAGGAAGTGTCAGTGCATCCACTGCTTCCGCCTGAACATCCCTGAACCTGGACAGGTATCTGGGAAGTTTCTTGTTTAGATGAGAGGCCATGAGATTTATCTCTGGAAGACCCCACATCTGAACAATCTGAGAAAACACATCTAGATGGAGAGAACACTCCCCTGGATGTAAAGTCTGGCGGCTGAGATAATCCACTTCCCAATTGTCTACACCTGGGATATGCACCGCAGAGATTAGACGGGAGCTGGATTCCGCCCAAACAAGTATTTGAGATACTTCTTTCATAGCTTGGGGACTGTGAGTCCCACCCTGATGATTGACATATGCCACTCTTGTGATATTGTCTGTCTGAAAACAATGAACGGTTCTCTCTTTAACAGAGGCCAAAACTGAAGAGCTCTGAGAATTGCATGGAGATCTAAAATAATTATTGGTAATCTCGCCTCTTGAGATTTCCAAACCCCTTGTGCTGTCAGAGATCCCCAAACAGCTCCCCAACCTGAGAGACTCGCATCTGTTGTGATCACAGTCCAGGTTGGCCGAACAAAAGAAGCCCCTTGAACTAAACGATGGTGATCTATCCACCATGTCAGAGAGTGTCGTACATTGGGATTTAAGGATATTAATTGTGATATCTTTGTATAATCCCTGCACCATTGATTCAGCATACAAAGCTGAAGAGGTCTCATGTGAAAACGAGCAAAGGGGATCGCGTCCAATGCTGCAGTCATGAGACCTAAAACTTCAATGCACATAGCCACTGAAGGGAATGACTGAGACTGAAGGTGCCGGACACCAATTTTAAACGTCTCTTGTCTGTTAGAGACAGAGTCATGGACACTGAATCTATCTGGAAGCCTAAAAAGGTGACCCTTGTCTGAGGAATCAAGAAACTCTTTGGTAAATTGCTCCTCCAACCAAAAAAAATCTCAGAAACTGATAATGTTCTGGATGAATCGGAATATGAAGGTATGCATCCTGCAAATCTATTGTGGACATATAATGTCCTTGCTGAACAAAAGGCAGAATAGTCCTTATAGTCACCATCTTGAAAGTTGGTACTCTTACATAACGATTCAAAATTTTCAGATCCAGAACTGGTCTGAATAAATTTTCCTTCTTTGGGACAATGAATAGATTTGAATAAAACCCCAAACCTTGTTCCAGAAGAGGAACTGGCATGATTACCCCTGAAGACTCCAGGTCTGAAACACACTTCAGGAAAGCCTGAGCTTCTACTGGAGTTACTGGGATACGTGAGAGAAAAAATCTTCTCACAGGAGGTCTTACTCTGAATCCTATTTGATACCCTTGAGAGACAATGCTCGGAATCCATTGATTTTGAACAGATTTTATCCAAATATCCTTGAAAAACCTTAATCTGCCCCCTACCAGCTGAGCTGGAATGAGGGCCGCACCTTCATGCGGACTTAGGGGCTGACTTTGGTTTCCTAAAAGGCTTGGATTTATTCCAATTTGAGGAAGGCTTCCAATTGGAGGCAGATTCCTTGGGGGAAGGATTGAATTTTTTGTTCCTTATTCTGACGAAAGGAACAAAAGCAGTTAGAACCCTTAGATTTACCCTTAGGTTTTTTATCCTGAGGCAGAAAAACTCCCTTTCCCCTAGTAACAGTTGAAATAATAGAATCCAACTGGGACCCAAATAAATTATTACCTTGGAAAGAAAGAGATAGTAATCTAGAATTAGATGTCATATCAGCATTCCAGGATTTAAGCCACAAAGCTCTAGCTAAAATAGCTAAAGGCATGGATCTAACATCAATTTTGATAATATCAAAAATAGCATCATAAATAAAATGATTAGCATATTGCAGTTAGCGAAAAATGCTAGATAAGTCAGAATCCAATTCCTGTTGCGCTAAATTCTCCAACCAGAAAGTTGATGCAGCCGCAACATCAGCCAAAGAAATTGCAGGTCTAAGAAGATGACCTGAATATAAATAGGTCTTCCTTAGATAAGATTCAAGCGTCCTATCTAAAGGATCCTTAAAGGAAGTACTATCTTCCATAGGAATAGTGGTACGTTTAGAAAGAGTAGAAATAGCCCCATCAACTTTGGGGATCTTTTCCCAAAACTCTATAGATTTTGCTGGTAAAGGATACAATTTTTTAAACCTTGAAGAAGGAATAAAAGAAGTACCTGGCTTATTCCATTCCTTTAGAAATCATATCAGAAATAGCCTCAGGAATAGGAAAAACCCCTGGAAAAACCACAGGAGGTTTAAAAACAGCATTTAAACGTTTATTAGACTGAACGTCAAGAGGACTGGTTACCTCAATATCCAAAGTAATTAACACTTCTTTTAATAAAGAACACAAATACTCAATTTTAAATAAATAAGTAGATTTGTTAGTGTCAATGTCTGAGGAAGGATCTTCTGAATCAGATAGATCCTCATCAGAAGAGGATAAATTATTATGTTGTTGGTCATTTGAAATTTCATTAACTAAATGAGAAGTTTTAAAAGACCTTTTACGCTTATTTGAAGGTGGAAATGCAGACAAAGCCTTCAGAATAGAATCAGAAACAAATTCTTTAAAATTTACAGGTATATCATGCACATTAGAAGTTGAAGGAACTGCAACTGGCAATGTACTATTACTAATGGCTACACTATCTGCATGTAAAAGTTTATCATGATAACTATTACAAATGACATTCGGTGAGATAATTTCTAAAATTTTACAACAAATGCACTTAGCTTTGGTTGAACCGATGTCAGGCAGCAATGTTCCAGTAGAAGCTTCTGAGGCAGAATCATGTTGAGACATCTTGCAAAATGTAAGATAAAAAACAACAAAATTATCTATTTCCTTATATGACAGTTTCAGGAATGGGAAAAAATGCAAATAGCATAGCCCTCTGATAGAAAAAAGCAAGAGGCAAACATCAATGGGGTATTGAAATAATAAAAAAGTTTGGCGCCAAGTATGACGCACAACGTAACTAAACTTTTTTGGCGCCAAAAAAATAACCGGAAATAACACACTCGCGTCACCAATGACGCAACAGTGTGGAAGGTCTCGGCGTCAAGTATGACGCCGGAAGTGACGTACTTGCGTCATAGACGTACTTTTCCGCGCCAAAAAAAAGTTTGCGCCAAAAATGACGCAATAAAGTTTAGCATTTGTCGCATCCGCGGGCCTAATACCGCCCGCAATTTGTAAGAAGTAGTCAATTGAAAAAAAGACTAAACCCCAGGTAAGAAATAAATGTCATATTTAAAAGATGTTTATATTCCCCAAATATGAAACTGACAGTCTGCAGAAGGAAATACATGAACCTGACTCATGGCAAATATAAGTACAATACATATATTTAGAACTTTATATAAATGCATAAAGTGCCAAACCATAGCTGAGGTGTCTTAAGAAATAAAAACATACTTACCAAAAGACACCCATCCACATATAGCAGATAGCCAAACCAGTACTAAAACAGTTATTAGTAGAGGTAATGGTAAATTGAGAGTATATCGTCAATCTGAAAAGGGAGGTAGGAGATGAATCTCTACGACCGATAACAGAGAACCTATGAAATAGACCCCCGTTAGGGAAATCATCGTATTCAATAAGTGATACTCCCTTCACGTCCCTCTGACATTCGCTGTACTCTGAGAGGAATCGGGCTTCAACAATGCTGAGAAGCGCATATCAACGTAGAAATCTTAGCACAAACTTACTTCACCACCTCCATAGGAGACAAAGTTTGTAAAACTGAATTGTGGGTGTGGTGAGGGGTGTATTTATAGGCATTTTGAGGTTTGGGAAACTTTGCCCCTCCTGGTAGGATTGGAAATCCCATATGTCACTAGCTCATGGACTCTTGCCAATTACATGAAAGAAATGAAGTGTAAGTCAATAGGCTCGCATTTTTTTTAATACAATAAAATTTTGCATTTGTCTCTTTATTTGAGAGTAAATAAAAAATACTCAGAGGAAGCTAGAACATTTTCAGTTGAGTTTTCTATAATGCACATGTAGGGCCTGATAATAAAAACCTCTAAAAAACTCTAAAAGTCTTGTTAGTATGGCAAGGCACAAGAAAAAAAAAATTAGAAACACAAATTTTACTTTGTGAAATCTTTATGTTGCTATGTAGTGTTCTTTATGTGAAACAGAGATTCCTACATTACAATACAAGGTCTAAAAAAAATCCCAAAGAGTTTGTGTGATTTCACTTCACGCCGGCGCGGTTTTGAATATGAGTCACGTAGTAAGAAACCTCTTCATGCTTTTCAGGTCTTACAGTTGTAGCTGTCAGAGCAGACAAGTTTTATTGCTTTAAAGCTTGTGTGAGATATGCATATAGGGAAACAGAATAGATAGGGTTAAGTGAGATGATAAAGGTATATATTGTACACCTGATGGACGGTAGGGGTAAGATAGCAAGATTACAACTTTTTCTGTTTAGTATTGAAAGGATTGTTATTACAGACAATTCACCTTACTACCACATACAGTGCCAGGTTAGAAGTGAGGCTATTACAAGTTGAAAGTAAAAAAGTTTGTGAGTGAGCGAAGACTGATGTGCGCGAGTCAAAAAAAATATTACATAAACATTATGACTTCAATGTAAGTTTAATTAATGAAAAATGTACCTGAGTAATACAGCTAAAAATAATTGATCACTTTGATAATCAGTATCTTGAAATCAATAATCAGTCAATCAATAATTATGAAAAATCAAGGAAGTGAATTATTAGGTGCAAAATATTAATTTAGAGCAGCTATTAACTACTCATGATATATAGATATATATAGGCCAGTTTACAAGTGCAGCGGTATTTAATGCTCCAGCGAGAGTTTACTCTGCTAGAAGTAGCTTTTTTTGCGCTCGTATTACAAGTTGAAAGTAAACTGTTTTCACTTGCGTGCTAACCCGACGATCGTAAAAAGCCAAACTTACAATATCATGATAATCTATTCTCCCATAGAAGTCAATGGAGCAAAAAAGTAGAAAAAACACACTACTTGAACATAAACATGATCGCATATTCTCAAGTGCGCTAACCTGACATGAAAATATAAATGTATAGCCTTAAAAGGGCCTTTTGCGGGGCATTGCCCCAAAGAAATCAGCTCTTTTACCTGGAAAAAAATACAAACAACCCCCTCAACAGTAAAACCCACCACCCACACAACCAACCCCCCAAATAAGACCATAACTAAAAACCTAAGCTCCCCATTGTCCTGAAAAGGGCATTTGGATGGGCATGTAGCTCTATTGCGGCCCAAAACCCTAACCTAAAAATAAAACCCACCCAATACACCCTTAAAAAAAACCCGAAGATCCACTTACCGGGAGAAGTCTTCATCCAAGCGGCAAAATGTCCTCAACGAAGCCGGCAGAAGTGGTCTTCCAGACGGGCAGAAGTGGTCCTCCAGATGGGCAGAAGTCTTCATCCAGACGGCATCTTTTATCTTCATCCATCCAACACGGAGCGGGTCCATCTTCAAGAGCATCCTCTTCCAACGACAACTAACCGACAAATGAAGGTACCTTTAAGTGACGTCATCCAAGATGGCGTCCCTTAGATTCTGATTGGCTGATAGAATTCTATCAGCCAATCGGAATTAAGGTAGAAAAACTCCTATTGGCTTATGCAATCAGCCAATAGGATTGAACTTCAATCCTATTGGCTGATCCAATCAGCCAATAGGATTGAGCTTGCATTCTATTGGCTGTTGTTTTAGCAATGGTATAATGCATTCTAAGGGCTATTTTTTTAGCAATGGTATAATGACCATGTATAATTATTTATCAGTCTCTTTATTAGACTACCAGAAAATACAGAATATTTGTAAGCAGTATAAAAAAACAGAATAAAATCAGAAAAAAGTTTCTACAAGCTAATAATTGTTTCTGAAACAGACACTGCGCATGCGTGTACTCAGGTCTTTATACTTTCCCTCAATTAGAAACTGCTGGCTATTGGTCATTTGCTGATGAAATAATGTTGTTTACAATGTGCACTTTTTATGTCTCTACTTTACCTTTATGCACGAGCCATGCTGAAGTGGGATGTGGTAGCATTTAATTCAAAGTAAGAGATGGCGCAGATCGGTACAGCTTCAACTCACCATGTCTGATAACATTTCATGCTAAATCAATAATAAACATCTGTTAAGGCCTTAAATCCACAATAAATACATTTAATAGCTGCGCTGTTAGTGTGAAGTCCGGAGTGTGTGCATGCTGTGTTAGTGTGAAGTCTGGAGTGTGCGCATGCGCTGTTAGTGTGAAGTCCGGAGTGTGTGCATGCGCTGTTAGTGTGAACTCCGGAGTGTGCGCATGTGCTGTTAGTGTGAAGTCCGGAGTGCGTGCATGCGCTGTTAGTGTGAAGCCCAGAGTATGCGCATGTGCTGTTAGTGTGAAGTCCAGAGTGTGCGCATGAGCTGTTAGTGTGAAGTCCAGAGTATGCGCATGCGCTGTTAGTGTGAAGTCCGGAGTGTGTGTATGTGCTGTTAGTGTGAAGTCCGGACTGTGTGCATGTGCTGTTAGTGTGAAGTCCGGAGTGTGTGCATGTGCTGTTAGTGTGAAGTCTGGAGTGTGCACATGCGCTGTTAGTGTGAAGTCCGGAGGATGTATATGCACTGTTAGTGTGAAGTCCGGAGTGTGTGCATGTGCTGTTAGTGTAAAGTCCGGAGTGTGCGCATCTGCTGTTAGTGTAAAGTCCGGAGTGTGCACATCTGCTGTTAGTGTAAAGTCCGGAGTGTGCACATCTGCTGTTAGTGTAAAGTCCGGAGAGTGCGCATGCGCTGTTAGTGTGAAGTCCGGAGTGTGTGCATGCACTGTTAGTGTGAAGTCCGGAGTGTGCGCATGCACTGTTAGTGTGAAGTCCGGAGTGTGCGCATGCACTGTTAGTGTGAAGTCCGTAGTGTGCGCATGCACTGTTAGTGTGAAGTCCGGAGTGTGCGCATGCACTGTTAGTGTGAAGTCCGGAGTGTGCGCATGCACTGTTAGTGTGAAGTCCGGAGTGTGCGCATGCACTGTTAGTGTGTCAAAAACAAATGTGAGGAATGCAGGGAGTAATATTTCTGTTGAATTTTGCTACCTGTCCCACTACACAGGCTTGCGCATATATCACCGCATTCCAGACGTGTTTTTGAAACCTATGTGGAATGCATGCGCTGTGGGAGAGGTAGCAAATATTGACAGAACACCAGCAATGTAAGTGCCGGTAAAATACAGCCCTGGAGGTGTAAAGTCAGTGCTGTGTGATCATGAAGCAGGCTGAGTCAGGCAGGCTTGAAAGAAAACCATAGGAGTGTTCCTGACCTGACTCAGTGACTGACAGCTGCATCCTTCAATTACCATTCAAAAAAGGGATGCAAAGATTGTTGTACCCCCAGCAGCAAAGTCTGATCGCACTGACTGTACTGAGATTAGCCCAGTGATTTTGTCCCTACTCAGACGGTGTAGCTGCTGCTGCTGGGAATATCTAACTATTTTAGCTCATCCTATATACTGCTCAATAGAGTGATTCATGATAAATGATATTTGTCTCTCTGGTCTTTACAAGGGTTAATATTAGAAGTGCCTGTTAGTTGACCACTGTTTAGATTGGTGATTTAGGACCTTACTACTTACAAACCAAGGGCTATATAAGTGGTAATTGTGTTATCCTAATGCATGAGAGAGGTTTTTATGTTTTTCCCATATTTAATTAAAAGACCAGTCAACACTGCAGGTTCCAATTATAAATGTATTCCTTATTAAACATTAATTATTTCTAACTTTACCTTAGCCATTTTTAATTACATATTCTCCTAAAACTAACGTTTTTAATTTTGTGCAGATTTCCCTGTCCTCCTAAGTCATGTGGGGGCGATCTCCGAATGAAAAATGCATATACGTATATGCAATTTTCATTCACTTCCGCAACCGGAAGTGGTGACGTCACTCGTGATGTCACCGACACATCGGCAATGCGCTTCTTTGGTGGAGCAGTGCACATAAAAGGATGTGCACTGTCCACCGAAGCAGAGCGGCTGCGTGTGAAGAGAGGACAGAGTGCCTACTGCCTGCATGCGTGTCAAGAGAGGACACAGTGCCTACTGCCTGCCTACGTGTCAAGAGAGGACACAGTGACTTCCTGCGTGTCAAGAGAGGACACAGTGCCTACTGCCTTCCTGCGTGTCAAGAGAGGACACAGTGCCTACTGCCTTCCTGCGTGTCAAGAGAGGACACAGTGCCTACTGCCTTCCTGCGTGTCAAGAGAGGACACAGTGCCTACTGCCTTCCTGCGTGTCAAGAGAGGACACAGTGCCTCCTACCTTCCTGCGTGTCAAGAGAGGACACAGAGCCTACTGCTTTCCTGCGTGTCAAGAGAGGACACAGTGCCTACTGCCTTCCTGCGTGTCAAGAGAGGACACAGTGCCTACTGCCTTCCTGCATGTCAAGAGAGGACACAGTGCCTACTGCCTTCCTGCGTGTGAAGAGAGGACACAGTGCCTACTGCCTTCCTGCATGTGAAGAGAGGACACAGTGCCTACTGCCTTCCTGCGTGTCAAGAGAAGACACAGTGCCTGCTGCCTTCCTGCGTGTCAAGAGAGGACACAGTGCCTACTGCCTTCCTGCGTGTGAAGAGAGGACACAGTGCCTACTGCCTTTCTGTGTGTCAAGAGAGGACACAGTGCCTGCCTGCGTGTCAAGAGAGGACACAGTGCCTACTGCCTTCCTGCGTGTCAAGAGAGGACACAGTGCCTACTGCCTGCCTGCGTGTCAAGAGAGGACACAGTGCCTGCTGCCTTCCTGCGTGTCAAGAGAGGACACAGTGCCTGCTGCCTTCCTGCGTGTCAAGAGAGGACACAGTGCCTACTGCCTTCCTGCGTGTCAAGAGAGGACACAGTGCCTGCTGCCTTCCTGCGTGTCAAGAGAGGACACAGTGCCTGCTGCCTTCCTGCGTGTCAAGAGAGGACACAGCGCCTGCTGCCTTCCTGCGTGTCAAGAGAGGACACAGTACCTGCCTGCGTGTCAAGAGAGGATACAGTGCCTACTGCCTTCCTGCGTGTCAAGAGAGGACACAGTGTCTACTGCCTTCCTGCGTGTCAAGAGAGGACACAGTGCCTACTGCCTTCCTGCATGTCAAGAGAGGACACAGTGCCTGCTGCCTTCCTGCGTGTCAAGAGAGGACACAGTGCCTACTGCCTTCCTGCGTGTCAAGAGAGGACACAGTGCCTACTGCCTTCCTGCGTGTGAAGAGAGGACACAGTGCCTACTGCCTTCCTGCGTGTCAAGAGAGGACACAGTGCCTACTGCCTTCCTGCGTGTGAAGAGAGGACACAGTGCCTGCTGCCTTCCTGCATGTCAAGAGAGGACACAGTGCCTACTGCCTTCCTGCGTGTCAAGAGAGGACACAGTGCCTACTGCCTTCCTGGGTGAGAAGAGAGGACACAGTGCCTACTGCCTTCCTGCGTGTCAAGAGAGGACACAGTGCCTACTGCCTGCCTGCGTGTCAAGAGAGGACACAGTGCTGCTGCCTTCCTGCGTGTCAAGAGAGGACACAGTGCCTACTGCCTGCCTGCGTGTCAAGAGAGGACACAGTGCCTACTGCCTTCCTGCGTGTCAAGAGAGGACACAGTGCCTATTGCCTTCCTGCGTGTCAAGAGAGGACACAGTGCCTACTGCCTTCCTGCGTGTCAAGAGAGGACACAGTGCCTTCCTGCGTGTCAAGAGAGGACACAGTGCCTACTACCTTCTTGCGTGTCAAGAGAGGACACAGTGCCTGCTGCCTTCCTGCGTGTCAAGAGAGGACACAGTGCCTACTGCCTTCCTGCGTGTCAAGAGAGGACACAGTGCCTACTACCTTCTTGCGTGTCAAGAGAGGACACAGTGCCTGCTGCCTTCCTGCGTGTCAAGAGAGGACACAATGCCTGCTGCCTTCCTGCGTGTCAAGAGAGGACCCAGTGCCTACTGCCTTCCTGCGTGTCAAGAGAGGACACAGTGCCTGCTGCCTTCCTGCATGTCAAGAGAGGACACAGTGCCTACTGCCTTCCTGCGTGTCAAGAGAGGACACAGTGCCTACTGCCTTCCTGCGTGTGAAGAGAGGACACAGTGCCTGCTGCCTTCCTGCATGTGAAGAGAGGACACAGTGCCTACTGCCTTCCTGCGTGTCAAGAGAGGACACAGTGCCTACTGCCTTCCTGCGTGTCAAGAGAGGACACAGTGCCTACTGCCTTCCTGCGTGTCAAGAGAGGACACAGTGCCTACTGCCTTCCTGCGTGTCAAGAGAGGACACAGTGCCTGCCTGCGTGTGAGGAGAGGACATAGTGCCTACTGCCTTCCTGCGTGTCAAGAGAGGACACAGTGCCTGCCTGCGTGTGAAGAGAGGACACAGTGCCTGCTGCCTTCCTGCGTGTGAAGAGAGGACACAGTGCCTACTGCCTTCCTGCGTGACAAGAGAGGACACAGTGCCTACTGCCTTCCTGCGTGTCAAGAGAGGACACAGTGCCTGCTGCCTTCCTGCGTGTCAAGAAAGGACACAGTGCCTACTGCCTTCCTGCGTGTCAAGAGAGGACACAGTGCCTGCCTGCGTGTCAAGAGAGGACACAGTGCCTGCCTGCGTGCATGTCAATGTGGCAGGTATGTTGGCGTATATTGGGTCAGTTTGGATGGATAGTTAATAAAGATACACAAATTTGGTTAGATACACAAATTCCCTAATGTATTATAGTGGAAAGTAAAGATTGGTGCATACTTTTCAATTATTAACAAATGTTAATATTTAAACATAAATTACACATTTTGGTCTGCTATATATTTATATATATATATATATATATATATATATATATATATATATATATATACTGTATATATGTCATAAGTGTCTTAAAATGGTTTAACATTATGGGTTTAGTCTCAATTCAACAATAAATCAGTGTGTATTTTCTCCATAATTTAGAGATTAGGCGAACCCGATGAGTGATGTCATTTTCACTAATCACAAGAGGGACTGGAGTTGCACTCTGATTTATCTATTGAAAATGTTATTGCTCTTATGTCTTATTTTTACACATCTAACAGGTTATGCACTGCACTATCTACACATTATATATATATATATATATATATATACATACATAAACGTGTGTGTGTATTTTTTATATATATATATATATATATATATATATATATATATATATATATATATATATATATATATAAAATAACTCATTGTGTAGTTCATTAACAAATCTAGACAGGCCCAGAGACTTGTGTTCCCACAGAAAACCTCTGAATTACATTGTTTCCAATGCAGCAAAGGATTCTGGGTAAGATATGCAAATTAAGTACACAATGACACACCTTTTTACTTCAGTCTGCTTTTCATCAGGTTCCCTTTACGCCAAAGTATCGCTGTTCACACAGCTTATAAACTTAGCTAGGGTTAGTGCAGTGATTCATAACCATCCCAGGACAGACTGTTTCGTGGTTATTGCCACTCATCAGCTGGGAGAAGGTTAGAATCACTGCTGAAAAGCAGACTGAAGTAAAAAGGTGTGTCATTGTGTACTTAATTTGCATATATTACCCAGAATCCTTCGCTGCATTGGAAACAATGTAATTCAGAGGTTTTCTGTGGGAAAACAAGCCTCTGGGCCTGTCTAGATTTGTTAATGAACTACACAATGAGTTATTTTTTCTATATTTTGTGCGTAGTGGAGGATTTTAAACTCGCCTTTTATCTCCCCCCAATTTAAAATGTTGTTTTATATATATATATATATATATATGTAAAAATACACACACACACACGTTTATTTATGTGTATGTGTGTATATATATATATATATATATATATATATATATATACATACATACATACAGGGGCGGACTGACAAGTCGGGCAATTTGGCCCTTGCCCGAGGGCCCCGCATCTTAGAGAGGCCCCCCGCCACCACAGCAGACAGATGCAGGCAGCAAAAAGTAAAGGAAACTTTTTTTATTATTATTTTATATATTAAAATCTATTTTTTATTAACTAGCTCTGGATGTAACTTTTTCGGTTAGAGAGGGGGGCGCTAAAGTTTGTGCGGTGGAGGCCTCGGGGCGGGGCTTGGCGGGTGTGAGCGGTGCGCTGTTTTGGCTCAGCCATATGCAGACAGAGTAGTGACTGTGGAAGTAGGAGGTAAGTCCTGGTCTGGCTGGGATAGGCAGTGCAGCTTCTGCAATATGTGGAATAATATGGGATATTCCAAAATGATCGCATTGTGTATATTTCTATCTGCAAATTTGATCAAACTACTATTTGCAGATAGAAATATACACGATGCGATAGTTATACTTTTGTAATACAATTAGCCTGGCACATGTGTTTTGTTTCTACATAAGCAGCCAGTTCGTTCCTCCCCTTGTGTTTGACGTGACCCCGTTGGCTGTAGCACAGACTGAGCTTAGTTTCTACATTTTGTGTAACTGAGAGCATGCCATCCCCACAAGTGGTTTCTGACCTGGTGTGTATATAAGCTTGCACGTGTACTACATAATGTCTGTCTGTGCCTGGGTAAAGGAATCTTATGCGAGTTGTGTGTATACTTTTGTGTCTCCAGAGTCCAGGGCAGGGTTAGTTAGTTGGTTTGGCTTGGTGTCACTGTCACACACAGATGTTAGTTTTTACAATGCAAACCAACACCGTGACGGCTAAGAAGGAAAAAAGGTACATTCTTTAAATTCCTCAAGAGAAACAGAAGCTGAGGAGAAGCCACGAACTGTCTTAGGGTAAAAACTTAGAGTAGCCATGCTTACAGCCGTTAATTTGTTTCTTTGTACTGTCAGTTTTACACGGCTTGTTTCCTTTTCACCCTCCCCTTATGTATAGAGCAGTGTCTGGAATAACTGTGCTGATAAGGAGCAAACAGCAGCAAGGGCAGCACAGAGGGGGGACAGATAAGTGGCGTAGGGCCAACTGTTCTCTCCGTAAGGCTATTCTTCCTAATAACCAACTTCCTACTTGACCCCCAACCCCCCTTTTTCCTTTGCCAATAAAACACACAACACCAATGTAGTGGCAAATTTGTAAAGGTCACTTTATTATATACATATCAGTAAACGGCAATGAGTCCCCTAACTAAACCCCAATTAATTGCGGCGGACTTGACAATTAACACCAAATTGTTCTCAACCATGGGGGGGAGCCCGCGCTCCCCCAGCCAGCCTTTGAAGTGGTTAACTTACACCGCACCCACGCAGCATTGCGCAAGTGGAAAACTCTTACCGGCTCGCCCGTCGGGGTCGTAGGCCTAGTTCCACTTACGCCCTGTGCGTCACTCGGTCAAACCGTGCACCCATACTGGCCGCAAATTACCGCCCCAGGGGTTTGCCATTCCACCAACTACAGTTACGCCCGTTTGGAACGCTACCTGACAGATGGGGATAGCCAGGACATAATTAACTAACAATATATTTTGCCATTTTCATGTCGACTAGCACAACACTTTTCTTCTTCAGCTGGACTCATTGCCTTCCGTGACCGTTGTTATGCTTGGATAATTGCAATAAAAGAAAAACCTGTCAAGATTGATGCAATAAACTTATTTCCTTTGGGGACGGGCGGGTGGGGAAAAGACAATTTGAAACTGCGTCTTCAGCAGCAGGTAAGCCCTTTTATGCCTTCTTCCTCCCCCCTCACTTGACCCTCCCCTGGCCTATCCCTGTGTCTCCCAACCCCCTCCCTCCCCTACCCCCCTTTTTTTGTACTAACACACAGCTTCATCTCCCCCCTCCCCTGTTCATAGGCAAGTGGAAAACTCTTACCGGCTCGCCCGTCGGGGTCGTAGGCCTAGTTCCACTTACGCCCTGTGCGTCACTCGGTCAAACCGTGAACCCATACTGGCCGCAAATTACCGCCACCATACTACCACCAAAAAGAGGGGACTCTTTGCCGCCACCCCTTCACCACTGAAACAATTCCTCCCTAACCGTGACCTCTACTTACCATGCTTTGCAAAGTGACCTTGATGTCTTTCATAAAAATATCCAGCCCACTATCTGACAGGTGTACCCCGTCCGGTCTGTACAATTCCGCTCTCTCCGCCTTTATTTGTGTGTGTGCTGCCCATCCGTGCCTTTCCGGTTCTTGTAGGGTCATGATAAATTTTATGACTGCGCTATTGATTCTTTTTCTTGCCCGACATGCCCCTCTCTGTGATTCTACACTGCCCCAGGTCTGTCTGGGTATTATGGGGGACCACATTATTCTAAGATTTTTCCATTTAGTAGTCAGCCACTGTATGTCTGACTTAATAGCGGCAATCAAATCTATATTCTGCCAGTATCCAATGTCATTTCCCCCCAAGTGGATCACTATGACGTCAGGGGCTCCCCACCTTGCCGCCGCCTGATTAATCGCTTGCGTAAGGTGTTCCCATCTCATGCCTCTCCTTCCTAACCATCTTATTGATGCCTCACAGAGAGGGAAGCCCAATTGTTGGTAGTTGTCCTTTGCCGCCTTAACTGCCGCCCAGTGTATGTACGAGTGCCCCACTATCCATACTCTCACCGCCCTTTCCCCACCGCCTGTGTGGAAGAAAGAAAATAATGCATCATTAATACCAACTCATAGTTCATAAATTTCCCTGATTAGATTTTTTTTTATTTTTTTTTATTTTAAGGTCTTATATACGCTTTAAAACAGCTAGACCTCCACCTGCCTAGTTTCTTAATCTGCTCCTCCGATGCCCCACTTAACGCTGCTGATGTCGCTGCTCCTATTCTAAAGGAGTGCGTGTTATACCTAGCTTCTTCCCACCCCAGCTTCTGTACTGTTGATTTCAGAACTTGTCTGAATTGAAAAATAGAAACCGGTTCTCCGGTGGCATGTGTAAACAGCTGGCTCTCCCCTTTGGGGCGAGTTGCCATATATTTCTGCAAATTTCTTATCCCCCTCTTTGTGGATGGATATCCAACTCCCTTTTCCCTCCTGGTCAGTCTTTGACCTTCTCACATACACTAGAATGGAATCTTTGTACCATCGCACCTGCTTGCTTGATAATCCCCCTTCACCATCTTTTTTGTTTTTTGCTACTATTTCATTTACTCGGAATGCTCCTGCGAATGCTACAGAGTATAAAGCCCTAAATAATTTGGTTTCAAATTTGTCTTTACAAATATACTTTAATTTTTTTTTAAATCAACTCCAGCCTCTCTTTTGTTATAGGTTCCCTTTGGTCTTTTCTTTTGATCTCCCTATCCCAGCCCTTCAACACTTTCTTAATCATGAACCGTTTTGTGTAATCGCCATGGCCCCCTAGTTGGTTAAAGAATGACACTGCTGCCATTTTTGTCTTGATTAGGCTCTTTTTAACCCCTTCTCTTTTTTGTGTTGCCAAATATTCGCAGAGCGCTATTAGGGAATTGCCTTGACTCCGGTTTTCTAGAAATGTAACCCATTCTCCCCAATACCTTGTGTAACTGTTCCATGTTCTCGGGGCGAGGGATTGTTTTACCAAATCCCCAAGGATGCTTTCGGATTCACCACCTGCCAAAGATAGCATGGGCAAGCTGTACTATTTTTTTCTGCATTAGGTGCCACTTTCCAGAACACCTCCCACTTACCCCGTGATAGGGCATCTGCTAATATGTTTTTTACCCCAGGCACATGGGCTGCAGTAAATGTTATGTTACTCTGCATGCACCTAAGTATCAGTAACCGTAATAGTTGAATGACTGGCTTTGATTTGGAGGCCAAATTGTTAATCGCATGCACTACACTCATGTTGTCTGTCCAAAATCTCACACTTTTGTCTCTTAATTGATGATGCCAGATTTCCACCGCAACCACTATTGGGAAAAGCTCCAAGAGTGTGAGATTTTTTGTTGCACCGATTTCAACCCACTTCTTTGGCCAAGTCTCTGCGCACCATTGCCCTTGTAAATAAGCCCCGAAACCGTGCGCACCTGCTGCGTCTGTGAGCAAATGAAGCACCTGGTTGGAAAAGGGGCCTTTCTGCCAAATTCTAACTCCGTTAAACTGTGATATAAATTTTTTCCACATTTGTATGTCTTCCCTCATTTCCTTATTCAATTTGATGTTATCTCTTGGGTTATTAATCCCTGCTGTAGCTTGCTCCAAGCGTCTATTGAAGATTCTGCCCATGGGGATTACTTTACATGTAAAATTCAGGAGCCCTAGCAATGCTTGCATATCCCTGAGTGTTATGTAACTTGATGTGTTTGCCTTTTCTAATATCTTACTCAATTTCTGTAACTTGTCTTGTGGAAGGCTGCACTTCTCCTCAAGTGTATCTATTTGTATACCCAGAAATATCAGTGATGTTACTGGCCCCTCTGTCTTTTCTTGCGCTATTGGGACCCCAAGTTGTTTAAGCAGGGATTGTAATTGTGTCATTAACATAATGCACTGATTGGTTCCTCTTTCCCCCGCAATCAAAAAGTCATCCAAGTAGTGTGCTATGCTGCTTAACCCTGTTCTGCCCGCCAGTGTGTCATGTATAAATGAACTGAATTCTTCAAAGTATGCGCAAGATATTGCACAGCCCATTGGCAGACAACGATCATAGTAATATTGCCCTTGCAACTTGATTCCCATCAACCTATAGCTTTGGGGATGTAACGGGAGCAATCTAAATGCCGCTTCAATATCTATTTTCCCTAGTTCTGCTCCTGGTCCTAGGTTCTTTATCATTTGTACTGCCTGGTCAAAAGATTGGTACTTTACTGAACATAACTGATCGTCTATGGCGTCATTTACTGACGTGCCTTTGGGTGCAGACAAATGATGAATGAGTCTAAATTTTCCTTCCTCTTTTTTTGGTACCAACCCCACTGGAGAAATTACCATATTGACTAATGGTGGTCTTGTGAATGGTCCGGCCACCCTCCCCAACTTTACCTCTTTTCTCAGTTTCTCTCTTATCACCTCTGGGTATTGATAAGCTGAAATTAGATTACGTGCTTTTCCCATTTTAATTTCTTTGTGTGTTGGTATACTAAAGCCATTTGTAAATGACTCTGTCAGAAAGGCGGCTCTTGGTTTATTATTGTGGCTTCTCAGCAGTTTTAAGATTATAGGGATATGCAGCGGGGTGTATTGCTGTATGGGGCTAATTATTTTGGGACGGATTTCCACCGTTACCATTTGCGGTCCGAAAGGGCCGCCTGGCATTTCTATTACAGTCTGCCCCTGGGTGACCTCCCTTACAATACCTGCAAGCGTGTTTGAAGTTGCAATTCTGCCTGTCACATTTCTTGTCATTGTATGCCCAACATAACCTTTTATTACCCACCTCCGTCGTGTGTTTTCCCGAACTATTACCGTAATAGGTCCCCTTCTGCCCATGGTTCCCGTCCGGTTTAACCAGTCTCATCCACATGTCTAGCTCCTTCCTCCCAAAATATTTTGTGTTAGACTTTCCTAGTTTTTTTCTAAACTCTGTGTCGTAATCCCTCCATGCCTGACCCCCAAAAGTTGTGTATACCTCTAATATGGTGTGCATATACCTAGCTAGACTCTCCCCTTGTGTGGGTCTATCTGTCAAATAGCATGCGGCATATATTAGAAAACCTTTCATCCATTGCACTATGTCTCTCCTTGGTGTGTCGTGCTTTTTCTGGTATCCTTCACCTTTTTTATCCTTGTCCTTCACTGCCTCTTTGGTTAGCTGGAACACATCTATGTACCTCCCTAACCTTGCTTTCTTAATTGTTTTCTGCTTCAAATGATCCCATAAGGGGTCAAGCTCACATGGGACCCCTGCCCACTCTGCTGCGTTATAACTATTCCCGTCCGTTTCCCTTGTATTGCCGTGTGTTACTGCTGTGTTGTCTGCTTATGCCCCTACCGAGGCCCCATGTTTATTAACTGAACTGTGCTTGGTTTTCTTGTTCATCATGTGCAGTAACCTAAGAATCTTATCATATTTGGACCGTTTTTCCCCCTCCCCCTCTGAATCGGAGCCGGATTCAGAACTGTTTGAATCCGAGTCCGATGAGGAATTATGTCTACTTAAATCACATATTTCATTGTACTCACTCAGGCCCTTGGTAACTTCCGTCTGATCCCTGCGTACTGTCTCCTGGGTGCCTCCTTCCGTGTGCTGTTGCTCGTGATCCTCCTGTGCCATTTCAAATTGCACTTGCGCCACCTTTGGAGCGAACCACTTTCTATGCCGGCTGCCGAAGTGCTGGGCTGCTGAGGAGGGAGGGGGGCCGGCAGGAAGGGGGGGGAAGGCCCTGGGGGTGGGGTATGGAGGAGGGATGGGGGCACCCTGAGGGAGGGGGGACCTGCAGGGTGTGTGGTAATAGGAACTGGCATGCTGGAACGGGGAGGTGGCCCCTATGGCGTTATAATCCACCATTTGCTGATTATATTGGCGGGTGGAGGGGCGACTATGATGGCTATATTCCCCTGCCCGGTTACCTGAAGCGGAGGAAAGGCCATGCATGTGATGGAGAGAGGGGCGGGGAGGCATGTGGGGTGCTAATGCTTCCATACTGTATGGAAGGAGGCCCTGGTCCCTGGACTTATAGGGGTGATGGTGCTGCCTAGTTTTTTCTCCCTCAATGTGGCTGCTGGGGCGATGGCTAGGGCCCCTGGGCTTATCTGAGCATTCTAAAAGTTTATTGGGTATTGTGCGGGGGGGGCTACTGTGTCGGTGGCCCTGGCCCCTATTATTGTGTTTGCCACTATATGCCTTTATTTTGTTTACAAGGGGGGGGCTGCAGTGGCCGGAGGAGGGAACGCTTGTGGGCTGTTTTGCCCTAGTAACCTGAAGCGCAGGCCGTGCACGCTTCCGGGGCCTTTTATCACTAGATGGGCCCCTATCTGGGCCTTCTGTCTCCAACACTGCTCGTTTTCTAGGGGGGGGAACGGAGGTGTCCACACTGTCCTCCGCTCCCCTGCGGCTGCTGCCCCCATCTGCTGCACTGGCCGGAACCGGAAGTGACGCGCGCGTCCGCTTCCGGTTGATATCCAGCCTGGGAGTCGTCGCCTTCGCATCCGGCCTGAATGCCTCAAAGGCCTTAAGTATCCCCGGGGCCTCAAGCGCCGCTTGCGACTGCGAAGAGGTTGGAGGGTGGGTGCGCGGGTCAGGGGCGCTGCGGCCAGCGGGAAAGGAAAGGAGGAGAGAGGCAGGGGGGCACGAGATAGCCGGGCAGGAGGGAGCAGGCGGGGCAGCATGCTGGCATAGACCGAGTGGGCCAGAGGGCAAAACGGTTGCCAAATAATTGCTAGGGGCCCTATGTGGGCCCGGAGGATCAGGGTAAGATCCCTGCAGAATGTCAGTATGAGGCGGTTCATGATGGGGGGCGGGAGATTGTCTGCGCCTATTTGCCGGGCCTACAGGAGAGGGGGTACAGGAAGGGGATGAAAACAAAGCAGGGGAGCTACAGGGGGAGAAAACAGGCATGCCAGCAGAGGACCGGGAAGACTGAGAGGGACAAGGGGAGGAAGCAGCAGAACCAGGGAGGGGGGGAGGGGGGGATTTCTCATCACTAGATTTTTGCTTAACTGTTTCTGTTTTCTTCCTCCTCGGTAGCTGTATGTTGATCACGCTGTCCTGCAACCTTCTTGGGGGAATCTGCCTCCTGCTTCGCCGCACCATGCTTCCTCAGGCTTCCAGACTCACCCTGCAACAAGAAAAGACAATTTGAAACTGCGTCTTCAGCAGCAGGTAAGCCCTTTTATGCCTTCTTCCTCCCCCCTCACTTGACCCTCCCCTGGCCTATCCCTGTGTCTCCCAACCCCCTCCCTCCCCTACCCCCCTTTTTTGTACTAACACACAGCTTCATCTCCCCCCTCCCCTGTTCATAGGCATGGAGGGGGAATCTGATGCTGTGTTTTTTCTACATTCCATTGTCCCTTGCACTTACTGTGCTCCCTGCCTATTTTGGCACTCCACACTCAGGAACTTTAAGTTGTCTGTTACTGAACAGCCTGGAAACAGACTGAAGATTCCAAGCTCTCACACATTCACCCTATCCTTGTAAAAATCATACAAACCCATTAAAAACATTCATTAGGATCAACAAACATCTTATTTTTAAAAAAAAAAATTTGTATGCAACAGAATCATCTATTGGATCATAAAGAATCCAAAATTTATTTTTCAGTGTCTTTTTAAATCACACTACTAGGTAGAATAAATACACAGTATGTGTGTGTATATATATATATATGTATACACACACACACACACACACACACAGTATATCTACAGTATATATGTATATGTGTGTATATATATATATGTATATACACACACACACACACAGTATATCTACAGTATATATGTATATGTGTGTGTGTGTATATATATATATATGTATATACACACACACACACAGTATATCTACAGTATATATGTATATGTGTGTGTGTATATATATATATATGTATATACACACACACACACACAGTATATCTACAGTATATATGTATATGTGTGTGTGTGTGTATATATATATATATATATATATATATATACACACACACACACACACACACAGTATATCTACAGTATATATGTATATACACACACACACACAGTATATCTACAGTATATATGTATATGTGTGTGTGTATATATATATATATATATATATATATATATATATATATATATATATGTATATACACACACACACACAGTATATCTACAGTATATATGTATATGTGTGTGTGTATATATATATGTATATACACACAAACACACAGTATATCTACAGTATATATGTGTATGTGTGTGTGTATATATATATATATATATACATATATATGTATATACACACACAAACACACAGTATATCTACAGTATATATGTATATAAAAAATAATTAACCTTCAAGCCCAAGAATTGACCACTAGACTAGTGCAAAGAGGTTATCATAGATCTATCCTTAAAAAATTAGAATTACAGGTTTCCAAAATGGATAGAAAGGAACTTTTTACATCCAAGAAAATGAATACAGTCTCACATAATAAGGGCAGCATAGACCCTCACAGTCAGACCACTCTGTTTATAACACAGTTTAGCAGACAATAACAGCAGATCTGCAATGTAGTCAAGAAAACCTTGACACTATTGAAAGGGGATGATGCTCTAGTAGAAGTAATAACAAAGGGAGTTAAATGCATAGCCAGAAAAGCCCCCACTATAGGAGACCTAACTAGGAAAAACTTAGCAGGTAAACCTACATCTAATGTAACACAAGCAAATTGGCTTAGTCACAAAATAGGATGTTTTAAGTGTGGCCATGTCCCTTGCAAGGCATGCACTTGTATTACAGTTACAGACATTTTCACTTCCAGCGTCACGCAACAAACATTCCATATTAGGGATAGAATTGATTGTACTTCTCAATTTGTTATTTATTTGGTCAGTTGTCTTTTTTGTTCCCAGCAGTATGTTGGGATCACTACCCGTCCTTTGAAAGACAGAATTCGTGAACATTTATGGTCCCTTGATGTAATAATCAATCCTGCTTAGTTTGATTACTAGTATAGGTATGTAGCACAATATCAATTGAGAGTACTATTACTTGGTAAACCCATATGGATATATGTGCAGTTAATATAGATTAATGTTTCCCTACAAAAAGTACACACTAAAGTATTATCTGTATTATAGGAATCAAAATCAAATGCAATCTTAGAAATAAGCAGGCTTGTAATAATACAAAAGGATATAGGAATAGGTGAAACTTTCTTAAGAATAAGTAAGGAATAATTATAATATATTGCGTAACATGAGATATTGAACACACAGCAAGTAAGTCTTATCCAATGTAGTATTGATAGATTGTTATAATGGAGAACTTCTGCAGATATGATTATAGTTGCAAACGTAGTAATGTACCTTGAAAACTGTGAATGCGGTAAGTAAGGACAAACACTTCCGGGTTCTGTGGGCTGCGGCTGCAGCAGCAGCAGAGACACGCTGAAGCCAGCTAACAGTCAGCGTGTGACGTCACGATTCTCCGGTGCAGCAGAAATCAACATAAGGATAATATAACAGAACAAATAAGATTAACAGATAAGAGCTTCAATAACCGGTTATTCTTTATGGCAGCCACAGACTTGGTTGATAAATAATATGAGCTGATAAGTTGAAACAGGTAACGTAACTTCCCAAAATAAAGACAGTCTTGAATAAATGAAAAGTACTTGCCAAAGTAAGATGTTGCTACAGGCTGGAAATAAATATTAAATCCGTAGTAGGTAGATCTTGAATGAGGTAACTTGAGTTGCTGAAAAGTTTAGATACAATATTAACCTTCCAGAGGTATCAGAGGCTCAGTGTTACTCTGAGGAAAATAACAAAATACTAAGCAAGGTGTGTTCAGTGAACAGGTGTTTTATGAGAGTAAGTAAGATATGATTGGTTGAATTCTAATTAAGGAAACAGTACACCCAAAAGCCTGACATGACTCCCCCCTCAAACAAGCTGATCCTCAGCTTGAAGTCTGGGGCGATCTGGATATCTCCTGTGGAATTGGGAAACAAGTCGAGGAGCATTAAGATTAGATGCGGGTTCCCAAGAGTCATCTTCCTCCGAGTACCCCTTCCACCTAATTAAATATTCCAGAATACCCTTGGAAAACCTTGAGTCAAGTACTTCTTTAACTTCATAGATTTCTGAGTCTTGGATGGAAGTGGTTGGTAGTAATTGGGGTGTGTTATTTCTAGTAGGAACGTATGGTTTGAGGAGGGAAACATGGAAAGTCGGATGTATTCTCATAGATGAAGGTAAATCCAGAGTGACTGCATTCTGATTTATTACCCTAGTGATAGGGAATGGTCCACAGAATTTTTGTGTCATTTTCCTACTAGGAAGATGTAGCTTTAGGTTTTTAGTTGACAACCATACCTGGTCTCCAATTTGATATGAAGGTGGTTGTCTGTGTCTCAAATCATAATAGTGCTTTTGGGAAGTCTGAGCTTTTGAAATGTTTTCCTTGATAACCCGAAAATTGTCTAGAAGTGCATTATTCCATTCATCTACAAGAGGAGAATTGGAAGGAGAAGTACTAACTGAAGTGATGGTTGGATGGTACCCATAATTTGCGAAGAATGGAGATAATTTTGTGGATGAATTGGTTAGATTATTGTAGGAAAATTCAGCGAAGGGTAAGTATGTTATCCAATTGTCTTGCTGGTAGGAACAAAAACATCGTAGGTACTCATCTAACCATTGATTGATTCTCTCAACCTGTCCGTTTGCTTGTGGATGAAATGCAGTGGTGTATTGATGGGTTATGTTAAGAGATTGACAGAGACTTTTCCAGAATTTAGATGTGAACTGGGAACCCCTGTCAGATATCAAAACTGTTGGTACCCCATGAAGCCGAATCACATGTTGTATAAATAAGTTAGCTGTTTCTGCTGAAGTGGGAAGCTTATGAAATGGAATAAAATGCGACATTTTGGTGAAACTATCAACAACTACCATGATGGTGGTATAATTCTTTGATGGAGGTAAATCCACAATGAAGTCAACTCCTACTTGTTTCCAAGGTCTGTCAGATGTTGGAATTGATATTAAAAGTCCATAAGGTAATTTCCGCTCAGTTTTGCATACTTGACAAGTAACACAAGTCTTAATATAATCTGAAACAGTTTCCTTCAAATGAGGCCACCAATATGTCCTTGTTATAAGTTCGATGGTGCGTGATTCCCCTGGATGTCCCGCTAAGGGTGAATCATGGTGATGTTGTAAAATTTGTTGTCTCAATTCTTTAGGAATATAAATCATATTCTTGTAGTAGTATAATCCGTCCTTCAATTCCAAAGGAACCTTAGTGTCAGTAGGTGAATTTTTTGAAGAGTTCTTTATATCAGTTAGAAAGTCTGAAGTTAATCCGATGAAGCGTTCAGGAGGAATTATAGCAGTAGGATTTTCGTTAGGAATAGGTTCGGATAGTTGTCGAGAGAGTGCATCCGCTTTTCCATTTTTGTTTGCTGGGCGGTATTGGATTTGAAAGTCGAATCTTGCAAAGTAGAGACTCCACCGTACCTGTCTAGCTGATAGAGTCTTGTTATTTTGCAGGTATTGGAGGTTTTTGTGGTCAGTGTAAATTATGAAGGGCATTTTTGCACCTTCTAGTAGGTGTCTCCAAAATTCTAAAGATTTACGGATGGCGAGTAATTCTTTGTCTCCTATTGCGTAATTCCTCTCTGCTGATGTCATACTTTTTGAAAAGTAGGAGATTGGATGTAGAGGATCTTTAGGTGTTTTCTGTTGTGAAAGTACTGCCCCAATCGCAAAGTCTGAGGAATCAACTTCCAATACGTATTGTAAATCAACATTAGGAAATTTGAGTATGGGTGCTTCTGTGAAAGTTTGTTTCAAGAAGTCAAATACTTTGGAATGACTTTGATTCCAATGGAATTGTTGGGTTGAACCAGTAAGTTGTGTGAGTGGTCTCACTATTGATGAAAAATTCTTTATAAATTTTCTGTAATAATTGGCAAACCCCAAAAACCTTTGGAGAGACTTCTTATCTTTAGGAGTTGGCCAATTTTTTACTGAATCAACCTTCTCGGTTTGCATTTGGATACCAGCAGGAGATATAGTGTAACCTAAGAATGAGATAGTGGTATTGTGGAATGAACACTTTTCTAATTTGGCATATAGTTTATGTGTTTGTAACCGAGCTAATACCCAACGTACATGTTTTATATGTTCTGGCAAATTGTTGGAGTAAATTAGGATGTCGTCTAAGTATACTACTAGACATATGTCTAATAAATCCCGGAAGATATCATTAATAAAGTGTTGGAACGTTGCGGGGGCATTACAGAGACCGAATGGCATCACTAGGTACTCATAGAGTCCATAGCGAGTTCTGAATGCTGTGAGCCATTCGTCTCCTTCTCTTATACGTATGAGATTGTATGCCCCACGCAAGTCCAACTTAGTAAAGATGGTAGCATTACTTAATCTTTCAATTAATTCTGGTATGAGAGGTAACGGATATCGGTTTTTTACCGTCCGTTTATTAAGCTCTCGGTAATCTATTATCGGCCTGAGGGAAGTGTCTTTGTTGGTTACAAAGAACATTCCAGCTGCTGTGGGTGAAGAAGAGGGTCTGATGAAACCCTTTCTAAGATTATCTTGTAAGTATTGTTTAAGATGTAATAACTCAGGGTGACTCAATGGATACAAATGACCAACCGGTAATGTTGCACCTGGAATTAATTCAATTGGGCAATCATAAACCCGATGAGGTGGAAGAGTTTCTGCCTCAACTTTACTAAAGACCTCTATGAAGTCCTGGTATGGTTCCGGTATTTGAATCTGTTCTAATTCTGTGTGTAGTATTTTATGATGTGGGAAGCATGTATTTTCACAGAATTTTGATTGGAAGGCAACAGTTAAAGTAGACCAATCAATATAGGGGTTATGTGTCTGAAGCCAGTATAACCCTAATACAATAGGGAAATGAGGTGATGGAATTACATCGAATGTTATATATTCAGTGTGGCCATCTTCAGTAATAACTAATATAGGTACTGTGTTGTGAGTTATAGGACTATTTGCAATTACAGAGCCATCAATAACTTTGATTGAAACTGGTGTTTTCTTTAATACAATAGGTATTTTATTTTTCAATACAGTAGATTTGTCTATAAAGTTTCCAAAGGCTCCAGAGTCAACGATGGCAGAAGTAGCCAATCTATTAAGGTCCCACTGCAAAAGGAGAGTTAGTTTGCAATAAGAAATTTGTTTATCTAGACTTTGAGTATTGTTAATATGAACAAACTTACTCTTTTTATTTTTTTTTTGTAATGTTGGACAATTCATAACTGTATGACTGGGATTTGCACAATACATACAGAGGTGATTAGTTCTTCTTCTTATCCTTTCTTCAGGGGTTAATGGTCCACGAATAACTCCTATTTCCATGGGGGTGACATGCTCCATTGGAGGTGATTTTATGTGTGCAGAGGTGGACATAGTGGCTTTAAATGTTGGATCTGAATAACCACGTTCAGCTTTGCGTTCCCTGAGCCTCCGGTCAATTTGGGTTGAGACTTTTATTAATGCATCCAGGGTACTTGGAAGCTCTATACGTGCTAGCTCATCCTTGACAGGATCAGACAGTCCCAATCTAAATTGGTTTCTGAGCGAAACCAAACTCCATGCTGAGTCTGATGCGTACAGCTTAAATTCAGTGGTATATTCCTCCACTGTCTTTTTTCCTTGTTTTAAACTCCTCATCTTTTGTTCAGCCGTTAGTTGAATATCAGTATCTCTATATAGCTCATCCATGGCTTGGAAAAAATTTGTTAGTGAATCTAGTAGAGGGTCATTTGTTTCACACAAATGATCTGCCCAAATTCTGGGTTCAGATCTTAGAAAAGATATTGTAGACAAAACCCTTACCCTGTCAGTGGGGTAAGTTTTTGGTTTTAAATTGAAGAGCAGGTAGCAGGCATTTTTAAACTGCCTATAGGTTTTCCTATTACCATTATATAATTCTGGCAAGCTTATCTGTGGTTCAGAACTGGGGGTTTGTTGTTCTTTTACCTCCTTTATAAGCTCTCTGAGAACCTGATTTTCTAGTTGTAAGTCCAAGATAGCCTGTCCCATTTTGTCTACCTTTTGACTCAGGTTATAGACTACTTGGGGAATTTCAGCAGGTTCCATTTTCTTTTATGGCTTAGTATTATGTAATAATCAACCCTGCTTAGTTTGATTACTAGTATAGGTATGTAGCACAATATCAATTGAGAGTACTATTACTTGGTAAACCCATATGGATATATGTGCAGTTAATATAGATTAATGTTTCCCTACAAAAAGTACACACTAAAGTATTATCTGTATTATAGGAATCAAAATCAAATGCAATCTTAGAAATAAGCAGGCTTGTAATAATACAAAAGGATATAGGAATAGGTGAAACTTTCTTAAGAATAAGTAAGGAATAATTATAATATATTGCGTAACATGAGATATTGAACACACAGCAAGTAAGTCTTATCCAATGTAGTATAGATAGATTGTTATAATGGAGAACTTCTGCAGATATGATTATAGTTGCAAACGTAGTAATGTACCTTGAAAACTGTGAATGCGGTAAGTAAGGACAAACACTTCCGGGTTCTGTGGGCTGCGGCTGCAGCAGCAGCAGGGACACGCTGAAGCCAGCTAACAGTCAGCGTGTGACGTCACGATTCTCCGGTGCAGCAGAAATCAACATAAGGATAATATAACAGAACAAATAAGATTAACAGATAAGAGC
Organism: Bombina bombina; assembly: GCF_027579735.1. Taxonomy (NCBI): domain Eukaryota; kingdom Metazoa; phylum Chordata; class Amphibia; order Anura; family Bombinatoridae; genus Bombina; species Bombina bombina. The sequence goes on along the minus strand of NC_069505.1, from coordinate 594,024,893 downwards.
TTCAATAACCGGTTATTCTTTATGGCAGCCACAGACTTGGTTGATAAATAATATGAGCTGATAAGTTGAAACAGGTAACGTAACTTCCCAAAATAAAGACAGTCTTGAATAAATGAAAAGTACTTGCCAAAGTAAGATGTTGCTACAGGCTGGAAATAAATATTAAATCCGTAGTAGGTAGATCTTGAATGAGGTAACTTGAGTTGCTGAAAAGTTTAGATACAATATTAACCTTCCAGAGGTATCAGAGGCTCAGTGTTACTCTGAGGAAAATAACAAAATACTAAGCAAGGTGTGTTCAGTGAACAGGTGTTTTATGAGAGTAAGTAAGATATGATTGGTTGAATTCTAATTAAGGAAACAGTACACCCAAAAGCCTGACACTTGATGATAAAGAACCTAAAACACCTGGAGCAAAACATTTTAGACTACACGGTCTAGGCTCTAGATATTTTTCTTGTATAGGGATTGATAACATTAAAATGCATCCTAGAGGGGGCGATAGAGAAAAGAACCTTGGAAAGAAAGAGATTTTTTGGATAGTAAAATTACACACTAGGGCACCTGAAGGTATTAATAAGAGAATGGATGTAGACCTATTTGTCGAATAGTATCATATAATAAATGGTCTTAACATACCAGTATTCTTATTAATAACCATGTTCCAGACTATAAGTAAAAAGTAATAATGTACATAATTATTTGTTATTATTTATTTATTTAGTTTTTGTTTTGTTCTCCTTATTAATTAATGCTTATGAATATACATTTTTTATTGTATATGTTTCTTATTTATTATGTTTTTACATATGAGTATGTTCTTTTTTATTTTGTTAACTATTTCTTTTGTGGCTTAGGAGTTCCTTGTTCTCCTTTTTCTAACATATATGATAAGTTTGCATAACATTTTGCCTTACAGATATTCTTAGACTAGTATTACCGGTCCATTTAAGTTTCAGCTTAGGCTATTAGGTAGTAGCTTTGATCTTATTATGTATTCATTGGCCGGTTATCTGTATATAGGGCATAGCATTACTTGTGATTTTCAGCCTCTGATGAAGCGCATGTGCGCATGCGTGAAACGCGTCAGTTGATCTTTGAGTTACTCACCTTTGTACCTGGCAACTGTTGCTGAATAAAAACCTGTTTCCAAGCCTCGAGTCTCCAGTTTCCTACTTCTCCTTTTGGAACTCTGTTCTCTGTCTCTCTCTCTCTCTCTCTCTCTCTCTCTCTCTCTCTCTCTCTCTCTCTCTCTCTCTCTATATATATATATATATATATATATACACACACACAGTATATATGTGTATATATACAGTATATATATATATATATATATATATATATAAACACACACAAAAACATTATATATGTGTGTATATATATATATATATATATATATATATATACACACAGTATATCTATCTCTCTCTATATATATATATATATATATATATATATATACACACAGTATATCTACAGTATATATGTGTATGTGTATATATATACACACAGTATATATGTGTAAATATACAGTATATATATATATATATATATATATATATATATACACACATTATATCTACAGTATATATGTGTGTGTGTGTGTATGTATATATATATATATATATATAAGAGGGTTTTTTCTTATTTTTTCTTCTAAGTGTGTGTATTATAGGATTTGTGTGTAATATCTTTCTGAGTGTGTATAAATATCTTTTTATTTTGTGGGAACAGAATTGGGAGTACTGGCTTTGTCCTCTGCAGATGGTACAGGTCTCTAGCTAGCAACTCCTGCACAAACCTCGGGTGCTTCCCAGCTAAGGTTGTTTCTAGATACTGGGGGGCGCATATGAGGTGGGAGGGGCAAGGGGGTGGAGGAGGGGCAGAGTTGGTAGGTGAAGCAAAAAGGGGTGGGGGGGGCCCTGCCACACTTTTGCCCAGGGGCCCTGGTTGGTCTCAGTCCACCCCTGTATATATATATATATATATTATAAAAATGGCTGCTCCTACATCGATCAGTTGTACATAAATCTCCAATATACAATTAAATAGAAAAAGTGAAAAAAATAAAAACATTGAAACATAAATTGTAGTAGAAATATAGTTTATTGAATAAATGACAAACATTCTATTTCTAAAGTACACACGTCCTCAGCAAAACCATAACTCTACTTGGTGATAACCAACATATATGTCTCTCTCTTGTAACTCATTCACAGGACATACGTTTATTATTTACCCCCTTTGCATGTAAGACTTTGCCTGAGGAAGGTTTAGCTTTGAAAAGGCAGTAGGGTGCTTGTAAAGGATTTTGCACAGATAAAAATACCTTACATGCAAAGGTGGAAATAACAAATGGAAAATATCTCCATGAAATTGAGTTCTAATTATTTTTTTACATACAGATATGCAACAGGGTTAGCCTAAAAAAAATCAACATTATAAATTATAAAAGCAAGTAGGGTGCTTTCTAACATCATCTTTCTAATGGTGCAAAATGACATGCTGGGTAACAAAGGATTGTAATATACAAAATAAAAGTACAACTGTATGTAGCAGGGTTAGCCTTAAAAAGAGACTAGAGTGTTTTTGTAGGTACGATAAGTAAAGTTTCTCGTATTTCAAGATCCAAATTGCCTGCAGAGTATCAGTGAAAGACTTTATGAAAAATAAATGTTAAAAAGAGAAGTAGCAGGGTTAGCCTATAAAGTAAAAATAAATTGCTAATTATAAAAGCAAGTAGGGTGCTTTCTAAGGTATAAAAAATATAAATTCCATTATTGCCTGCAGAAGATCAATGGAAGACAATATAAAAAATACATTTACAAATAGATATGTAGCATGGGTAGCCTATAATTTAAAAATATGGATGATAATTATAAAATAAGTCATTGTAAGTGCTAAATTACACAGACCTACTATAAAATGGGAACATTATAATTTTAAAAAAAATTTAAATTATTTTTTAATAGTGAAAATGTTCATGCAAGGGGAGCAAAATAAATATTTATGCTGCAATTATGTGGGTGCACTAAAATATATTAGACACAGAACAACTATAATGTGGCACCGATCCAACTGACATGAAAGGGAACAGCTCCTGCTCTAAATGCTGTTCAGCAGAGCTGCTCCCTTTCATGCTGTGCCTGCTTGTGATTTATAAAGACAATGGTGCACGTCTGAGGGGGAGTCACGTGCACGTGCAAGGGGTAACGTGCACGTGCAATGGTTCACGTGCACACTCACATGCACACACAATGGGGGGATAAAATGCAAATAGGCTAATCTTGGATTGGAAGATAAAATTTGTCACTCGCAGTGAGCCCATCCTCCTCTAGGTGTGGGAGGTGGTCAAGCCTCAGAACAATTGGTAAAACAGACAGGAGAAAAGTAAGTTTTATAATCATTTTACTAAGTTTGTATTTTGAATGCTCATATACATTATAAACTTAATCCTCTATGTGGCTGTATATTTATGTTGGTTTTGTATCTTGTGCTGTGTTGACTGGTCCTTTAAGTATTAATAAATTTGGTTTAAAAGTTGCACTAAACACTTCACATTGAAGATGAACACATTTATTTAAAGGGACAGTCAAGTCCAAAAAAACTTTCATGATTCAAATAGGGCATGTAATTTTAAACAACTTTCCAATTTACTTTTTATCACCAATTTTGCTTTGTTTTCTTGGTATTCTTAGTTGAAAGCTAAACCTAAAAGGTTCATATGCTAATTTCTTAGACCTTGAAGGCCACCTCTAACATGAAAGCATTTTGACAGTTGTTCACCACTAGAGGGCATTAGTTCATGTGTTTCACATAGATAACATTGAGCTAACGCACGTTAATTTACCGAGGAGTGAGCACTGATTGGCTAAAATGCAAGTCTGTCAAATGAACTGAAATAAGGGGGCAGTCTGCAGATTCTTAGATACAAGGTAATTTACAGAGATAAAACGTGTATTATAATAACTGTGTTTTGTTATGCAAAACTGGGGAATGGGTAATAAAGGTATTATCTATCTTTTTAAACAACAACATTTCTGGTGTTGACTGTCCCTTTAAGTATATTTTCTGATATTGCAGAACTCAGAGTGCTGTATATAAGTATCCTCTGTAGTAGACTTTACCTACTAACATAGATATAATGTTTTGTTTTGATACATAGCACTTTAGATACATAATAGCCATATAACAAATTATTTTAGTAAATAATGAAAGTTCTGACAATAAATTATGTAGTGCCATTGTTATTTTTCTTTAGAAATAAACTTTACTTTGGGTCTCTAGACAAAACAGATATATTTTTGTGAGCACATAAAGACACATTCCTTAACAAAACTACATGTGTTGTGCTTTTTACTTTTAAAAAAAATATTTGGGGTCTTGTGAAAAGTGATTCTCTTTCAAATAAGGGACCTTTGTGATCTTTGGCTAGTAAAGAAGCTGAGATTGATGGGTTTGACCACCCTCCCCCCATCCAGCTGAATTCACTACCAGTCACTCCCTGGTTCTGACCCTACTGTGATGTCACCATGCGAATGTGTGTGATGTCACTGGCACTACCGTGTAGCCTTCGGAGCACTACCCCCTATACCAGCACCAATCAGTCTGTAGTGTGCGGGATCACAGACAACTGCCTCATATTAGTGATCCCCCCTTAATGACACAATGGGACACCATACGCACACAGACAGCAATACACATAATGATATGTTGTCATCCTGCAAATTAAAGGGGTTAATCTATGAAATTTGAGCAATTAATAATATGATAATCAAATTTCATTTATCTTTGTAATTACGTGTTTGTACCTTTAAGAAATATTAATATAACAATCTGTTTATTGCAAGTCATGAAATTATTAGTGATGTGAAAACAATTTGCATTAAATCACATTAAGTGTCATCAGAATTGAAAGAACGTTCTAGTATAAAAAAATTATGTTTTAGCAACTTATTGTGAAACAAATTCCTTTCTTTTAAATTGCATTTAACCCTTGCTAGTGGGTAAAATACATAAACAAAGTTGTACTCCTAATATTTCATGTGATGTCATCAGATACACAAATTACTGAGCGCTACAGAACATTTATCAGAGTTTACAAACCTGCCCTGGTCACTACAGTCTGGGACATAAAGAGTTAACAGGCAGAGCACATACAGTTACGTAACTGCCACGCCCTTGTGCTGAATAGGAAGATAATGTAAGTTTCGTTTCCTGCTGCTGAGTTCAAGAATGGCGACTGCTGATCTGAGAGAGGAGCTAACCTGCCCCATCTGCCTGAGCATTTATACAGATCCTGTAACTCTCAGCTGTGGCCATAACTTCTGCCTGGGCTGTATTGAGAGTGTGCTGGGTACCCAGGAGGGGTCTGGGGTTTATACCTGTCCTGAGTGCAGAAAGGGATTCAGTAACAGACCTGAGCTGCAGAGGAACATAGTGCTGTGTAATGTAATGAAGCATTTAGAGATTACTCAGCCAGAGCAAATAGACACCGGGGTCTTCTGCACTTACTGTGTTCACTCTCCTGTACCTGCTGCTAAATCATGTCTGATGTGTGAGGCTTCTCTGTGTGATACCCACCTGAGGGTACACAGCAAGTCTGAGGAACACGTCTTAACTGAACCCACCACTTCCTGGGGTAACAGAAAATGCTACAAACACAAGGAGCTGCTGAAATATTACTGCACTGAGGATGATGTCTCTATCTGTGTGTCCTGCTCCCTGGCCGGAGAGCACAGGGGACACCAGGTGGAGCTGCTGAATGAGGCTTCTGAGAAGAAGAAAAAGAAACTGAGAAATGTTCTGCAGAAACTGACCACAAAGAGAGAGAAGACTGAGAAAAGAGTCCAGAGTCTGCAGGAGCACAGGAGAGGGGTGCAAGAGAAAGCAGCTGGTGTAACAGAGCGACTCACTGCCCTGATTAGGGACATCAGGAAACAGCTGGAAGACCTAGAGAAGCGAGTCCTGAGTGACATCACCCGGCAGCAGGAGCAGGTTTTACTCCCAATCTCTGATCTGATCCAGCAGCTGGAAAAAGAGAAGGACGAGCTGACCAGGAAGATGAGTCACATTGAGGAGCTGTACAACATGACTGACCCATTAACTGTCCTACAAGAACAGGAATCACACAGAGATGACTTTTGTGGTGCTGAGAAGGGAGATAATGAGGTCACACAGAGAGGTGATAAACAGGTCCCTGCTAGGGGGGATTTAGATGAGGGTCTGATCTCGGTGACCTTATACAGAGGTTTAGCTGATATTGTGACTGATGTAAAGAGAGAGATCTATGTGCAGGTGACATCAGACATATTACTGGATATAAACACAGCTCATAATAAAGTTATTGTATCAGATGATCTGAAAACTGCATCCTGGTCACTTATAAACCAGCAGCGACCAGAAACACCAGAGAGATTTACAGATTATCCTCAGGTATTAAGCACCAGGAGCTTTTCCTCAGGACGACATTACTGGGAAGTGCAGATCAGTGAGTCAGGGGTCTGGCGTGTAGGGGTTTGTTATACCAGTATGGGGAGGGGAGGACGTCAGTCTGTGATAGGAAATAATAACAAGTCCTGGTGTTTGTGTAGTTATAATAAAGATCTTTACATGATACATAACACAATAAAAACCTCATTACACCCCCCTCTATCATGTGACACAGTAGGAATACTGCTGGACTATGAGGCTGGGCGTCTGACCTTTTATGAGCTGTGTGACCCGATCAGACACTTACGCACCGTCACTGTCACCTTCACTGAGCCTCTTCATGCTGCATTTAGGGTATGGTGTGATGGTGCCTGTGTGAGAATCCTGCGCTAGATACACTGATGATAATAATAATAATGCTGCTGCCTGTGAGCCAGTGATGTCTGTGTATTGTGCACATTGTGTATGAACTGGGGATGAAATAAAATAAGATATTTGTGCATGAAAGTCTGGTCTCCTTATGTTACTATAAGCAGGTGTAGGCAGGGGGCCATCAGGGGAAGGGGTCCAACCTGGCTGACTGGTATTTTACTGGTAGCAGCTAGTTCCCATCCCTCTAAAGGACCTTCTGACATCACAGCTGTCACATGACTTCACTGATCACATGGTACAGAGAGATGAGGAAGCAGAAGGATGGGAGATTCAAAATCAAATCAATAGGAAACTGCTGATTTACTTCTGCAGCTGTGTGTTATGTACTGTGTATTCTGTGTTATGTACTGTGTATTGTATGTTATGTACTGTGTATTGTGTACTGTATGTTATGTACTGTGTATTCTGTGTTATGCACTGTGTATTGTATGTTATGTACTGTGTATTGTGTACTGTATGTTATGTACTGTGTATTGTGTACTGTATGTTATGTACTGTGTATTGTGTACTGTATGTTATGTACTGTGTATTCTGTGTTATGTACTGTGTATTGTGTACTGTGTGTTATGTACTGTCTATTGTGTGTTATGTACTGTCTATTGTATGTTATGTACTGTCTATTGTGTGTTATGTACTGTCTATTGTATGTTATGTACCGTGTGTTATGTACTGTCTATTGTATGTTATGTATTGTGTATTCTGTGTTATGTACTGTGTATTGTGTACTGTATGTTATGTACTGTGTATTCTGTGTTATGTACTGTGTATTGTGTACTGTGTGTTATGTACTGTCTATTGTATGTTATGTACTGTCTATTGTATGTTATGTACTGTGTATTCTGTGTTATGTACTATGTATTGTGTACTGTGTGCTATGTACTGTGTATTGTGTGCTATGTACTGTGTATTGTGTACTGTGTGTTATGTACTGTATTGTGTACTTTGTATTGTGTACCGTGTATTGTGTTATGTACTGTGTACTGTTTATTGCGTACTGTGTGCTATGTACTGTGTATTGCGTACTGTTTATTGCGTACTGTTTATTGCGTACTGTTTATTGCGTACTGTGTGTTGTGTACTGTGTGTTATGTACTAAGTTCTATGTACTGTGTATTACGTACTGTTATATTGTGTGCTATGTACTTTGTATTGTGTATTGTGTACTGTTATTTTTTGTGTACTGTGTGTTATTTACTGTGTATTGTGTACTGTGTGTTATTTACTGTATATTGTGTACTGTGTGTTATGAATTGTGTACTGTGTGTTATCTACTGTGTATTGTGTACTGTGTGTTATTTACTGTGTATGTTGTTATATTTACTGTATATTGTGTACTGTGTGTTATGTATTGTGTACTGCAGTTAGGGTAATAGGGGATAAGGGCAGGTGCAGTTAGGGTTAATAGGGGATAAGGGCGGGTGCAGTTAGGGTAATAGGGGATAAGGGCGGGTGCAGTTAGGGTAATAGGGGATAAGGGCGGGTGCAGTTAGGGTAATAGGGGATAAGGGCGGGTGCAGTTAGGGTAATAGGGGATAAGGGCGGGTGCAGTTAGGGTAATAGGGGATAAGGGCGGGTGCAGTTAGGGTAATAAGGGATAAGGGCGGGTGCAGTTAGGGTAATAGGGGATAAGGGCGGGTGCAGTTAGAGTAATAGGGGATAAGGGCGGGTGCAGTTAGGGTAATAGGGGATAAGGGCAGGTGCAGTTAGGGTAATAGGGGATAAGGGCAGGTGCAGTTAGGGTAATAGGGGATAAGGGCAGGTGCAGTTAGGGTAATAGGGGATAATACTGAGAGTCTGTAGTAGGAGGGGATGGTCAACAGTATCAATGGCCGCTGAGAGGTCAAGTAAGATGAGTATAGAATAGCGGCCATTACTTTTAGCAGAAAGAAGATCTTTAGTAACCTTGGTGAGGGCAGTTTCAGTTGAGTGTTGGGGCGGAAGTCAGATTGCAGGGGGTCAGCCAAGAAGCTGGAGGACAGGAAGAGGGTTAGGGGGTCATAAACTAGATATTCCAGGAGTTTTGATTTTAGTGGAAGCAGTGATATGGGGAGGTAGTTTGCAGGAGAATAAGGCTCAAGTGAGGGTAATAGGGGATAAGGGCAGGTGCAGTGAGGGTAATAGGGGATAAGGGCAGGTGCAGTTAGGGTAATAGGGGATAAGGGCAGGTGCAGTTAGGGTAATAGGGGATAAGGGAAGGTGCAGTGAGGGTAATAGGGGATAAGGGCTGGTGCAGTTAGGGTAATAGGGGATAAGGGCTGGTGCAGTTAGGGTAATAGGGGGTAAGGGCAGGTGCAGTTAGGGTAATAGGGGATAAGGGCGGGTGCAGTTAGGGTAATAGGGGATAAGGGCAGGTGCAGTGAGGGTAATAGGGGATAAGGGCAGGTGCAGTGAGGGTAATAGGGGGTAAGGGCAGGTGCAGTGAGGGTAATAGGGGATAAGGGCAGGTGCAGTGATGGTAATAGGGGATAAGGGCAGGTGCAGTGAGGGTAATAGGGGATAAGGGCAGGTGCAGTTAGGGTAATAGGGGATAAGGGCAGGTGCATTGAGGGTAATAGGGGATAAGGGCAGGTGCAGTGAGGGTAATAGGGGATAAGGGCAGGTGCAGTGAGGGTAATAGGGGATAAGGGCAGGTGCAGTGAGGGTAATAGGGGATAAGGGCAGGTGCAGTTAGGGTAATAGGGGATAAGGGCAGGTGCAGTTAGGGTAATAGGGGATAAGGGCAGGTGCAGTGAGGGTAATAGGGGATAAGGGCAGGTGCAGTGAGGGTAATAGGGGATAATGGCAGGTGCAGTTAGGGTAATAGGGGATAAGGGCAGATGCAGTGATGGTAATAGGGGGTAAGGGCAGGTGCAGTTAGGGTAATAGGGGATGGGGGCAGGTGCAGTTAGTGTAATAGGGGATAAGGGCTGGTGCAGATAGGGTTAATAGGGGATAAGGGCTGGTGCAGATAGGTTTAATAGGGGATAAGGGCAGGTGCAGTTAAGGTAATAGGGGATAAGGGCATGTGCAGTTAGGGTAATAAGGGTAAGGGCTGGTGCAGTTTGGGTAGTAGGGGATAATACTGAGAGTCTGTAGGAGGAGGGGGTGGGCAAAATTAATTAAAATTAAAATTTCATGCTCTATCTGAATCACAAAAGAAAAAAATTGGGTTCAGTGCCCTTTTAAGGGGGGTCAAAAGAGCGGGCTGATTTATGAGGATACTTATATACCAAAAACCGACGATGTTACAGACGTGAAAATTGGTTTTAGATTTTCCTTTAAAAATAAAGAAATACGTGTTTTAACATTTCCCAAAAATCCACTTAAGGGGGGTCAAAAGGAGGGGGGAGATGTGAAAATTGGTATTTAGATTACGAGAACTAACGAAAACTCAAGAAGTTCATGTCAGCGAGGGTGCAACCCGAACAGGCACACACGTGAGTGCACATGTCGTTGCGAGAGGTCAGGTTTTTCGCTATTTTTTACAAATCACAAAATCCACGTGAGCGAAGCCATGGGCAACAGTTACTATCTAATATAGAGGTAACAGATTAAGGTTATATCTAATACAGAAGTGTCAGTTTATGGTGATGTGCAATATGAAGGTAACAGCTTATGAAGGTGTCTAATAGATGGGTAACATTCTATGATTATACCTAATAGAGGTAACAACTGTTTGACTACATGTAATACATAGGTAACAGTTTGTGGCTATATCTAATATAGAGGTAACTTCTTATAGATATGTCTGTCTGTACAGTGTGTGTGTGTGTGTGTATTTACTTTATTTACTAAGTGCCAAGAAATTCCCCAGCACTGGCCATGGGTACAACTAATACAGCAATACAATGCATGTAAGCGACAAGAGGTGATGTTAGAAGATACAAGGAGCAGGTCATTGTTGGACCTTAGGGGGTAGGCTGTAGTATACAGTATATGTTAACCTCTTAATGACAACTGACGTACCAGGTACGTCATGCAAAAACGAACAGTTAATGACAATAGACGTACCTGGTACGTCAGATGTCTAACAGAGTGCTGGAAGCGTTCTCAGGGTATTGCAGCGACGCCTCGATATGGAGGCATCCTGCAATACCTTTTTACAAGCCTCTGATGCAGAGAGAGCCACTCTGTGGCCCTCTCTGCACCGGTAGCAATGGTGCCATTTGTTGGTGGGTGGGAGCATAACAGGGAGACTGGTGGGCGGCCCATTGCTACCTGGCATCCAGTTCCTGTAAGTGCAATGTGCACGCTGGGTGCTGGGAGCGTGGGGGGGGCTGTGCGCACGCGCGCGCTCATTAGCCACTGACACCAATGAGGAGGGAGAGGGGGGGGGGGGAAATTAAAAAAAAATATATATAAAAGGATCTGGGAGGGGGATGGGGGTATTGTGGGGGGGCTGCCAGTACCCAAGATGGCGGCAATTGGGCAGGGGAGAGGGTTAGAGAGCTGGGGGGGGATTAGGGAGGTTGGGGCTAAGGCAGGGGTCCATCATAGCTAAAATATTTTATTATTTTTATTTAAAAAAAAAAAAAAAACTCCTTTTATTTAATACTGGCAGACTCTACCCTAAAGCTAAAATTAACCCTGCAAGCTCCCTACAAGCTACCTAATTAACCCCTTCACTGCTGGGCATAATTCACGTTTGGTGCGCAGCAGCATTTTGCGGCCTTCTAATTACCAAAAAGCAACGCCAAAGCCATATATGTCTGCTATTTCTGAACAAAGGGGATCCCAGAGAAGCTTTTACAACAATTTGTGCCATAATTGCACAAGCTGTTTGTAAATAATTTCAGTGAGAAACCTAAAGTTTGTGAAAAATGTAAAGTTTTTTTTTTTATTATTTGTTCGCATTTGGCGGTGAAATGGTGGCATGAACTATACCAAAATGGTCCTAGATCAATACTTGGGGTTGTCTACTACACTACCCTAAAGCTAAAATTAACCCTGCAAGCTCCCTACAAGCTACCTAATTAACCCTTTCACTGCTGGGCATAAAACACGTGTGGTGCGCAGCGGCATTTAGCGGCCTTCTAATTACCAAAAAGAAACCTCAAATCCATATAAGTCTGCTATTTCTGAACAAAGGGGATCCCAGAAAAGCATTTACAACCATTTGTGCCATAATTGCAGAAGCTGTTTGTAAATAATTTCAGTGGGAAACCTAAAGTTTGTGACAAAATTTGTTAAAAAGTGAACTTTTTTTTTTTATTTGATCGCATTCGGCGGTTAAATGGTGGCATGAAATATACCAAAATGGACCTAGATCAATACTTTGTGATGTCTTCTAAAAAAATATATACATGTCAAGGGTTATTCAGGTTTTCCTGACAGATATCAGGGTTCCAATGTAACTAGCGCTAATTTTGAAAAAAGTGGTTTGGAAATAGCAAAGTGCTACTTGTATTTATGGCCCTATAACTTACAAAAAAAGCAAAGAACATGTAAACATTGGGTATTTCTAAACACAAAATTTAGAAACTATTTATCATGGGTGTTTTTTGGTGATTGTAGATGTGTAACAGATTTTGGGGGTCAAAGTTAGAAAAAGTGTGTTTTTTTCCATTTTTTCCTCATATTTTATAATTTTTTTATAGTAAATTATAAGATATGATGAAAATAATGGTATCTTTAGAAAGTCCATTTAATGGCGAGAAAAACGGTATATAATATGTGTGGGTACAGTAAATGAATAAGAGGAAAATTACAGCTAAACACAAACACAGCAGAAATGTAAAAATAGCCTTTGTCCTTAAAGGGACATTATGCACTCAAAAAAATATGGGGTATTTAAATAAAGAATTCAAAAAATATAAAGTTTGTAATTGACATATATTAGCAATTTTTCTGCTAAAGCTTATAAAATTGATGACAAAGTTTCACTCCATAAGAATACGTTCGTAGGACACACTAGCTACAAAGTTTTTCCTCGCTCCCTAGCTAGTGTCCTTATAGCCAGCCCCCATGCTGGAGCTGCTAATACATGTCAATTACAATCCCCTCCGTGACTGTTCCACTGTGCAGGGGAATAGGGAATCTCACTCACTGGGCCCCGTGCCCAGCACCCTGTTCCCCCTTCTAATTGTTTACTTGCCTGCCAGCTGTCCCCCTCCGTTTTCAGACTGAGCCCCACAAGTTGGCTGTTATTATGTGTTGCAGCATTGTGGGCTGTGCGTGAGTATGATCATGCTTTCTAACATAGCTGTAATGCCCATATTCAATGCTCATACTCACGCACAGCCCACAATGCTGCAACATAGTGTATCGCTAAGGGGATAATTGAGCAAACGACACGTGCACAAAAGCTTGGAGAATATTGCGTATATAGTACATTATACGCAATGTAAACTTTGATAACTAGTAGAGCACCGTGCTTATTAGTCACAAGCTACAAGGAGGAGGCTGCTGGCATGTACTACTACATACGGGGAGTAAAGCAAACTAACACACAATGCACGGTAACCGCAGTATTCACGCACAACACGTCCAGCCGCACATACTGTTATCACTCACGGTTATGCACTAAGATGCCGCGCACATATCTTCAGCTCCGGTCATATATATTTATTATAATGCGTGTGGTGTAGATTCCAAGCGGGGGCATCTGAGGACTGTCCGTTCTCCTATGGTCCCTAAATAGAAGCCGTGTGTTGACATTTCTGAATTGTGTAAGAATGCCCATATTCAATATTCATATTCAGCTTCTATTTCAAGTAAACAATTAGAAGGGGGAACAGGGTGCTGGGCACGGGGCCCAGTGAGTGAGATTCCCTATTCCCCTGCACAGTGGAACAGTCACGGAGGGGATTGTAATTGACATGTATTAGCAGCTCCAGCATGGGTGCTGGCTATAAGGACACTAGCTAGGGAACGAGGAAAAACTCCTTGCTTTGTAGCTAGTGTGTCCTACGAACGTATTCTTATGTAGTGAAACTTTGTCATCAATTTTAGAAGCTTTAGCAGAAAAATTGCTAATACATGTCAATTACAAACTTTATACTCTTTGAATTTTTTATTTAAATACCCCATATTTTTTTGAGTGCATAATGTCCCTTTAAGGGTAAGAAAATTGAAAAATGGTCTGGTCATTAAGGGGTTAATTAGTGAGGATATGTAGTGAAATTACCAGGGAGTGAATTAGCGGCATAATGGTGTCAGCGCTCAGATATGGATGAATATGGAAATATTACGTAGGTGGTTGCGGCAGGATGAAGAGAGCAGTTGGATGTGGAGGATGAAGGAAGGATTGGTGTCAAGTGTAACTCAGAGGCAGCAGGTTTGGGGTGATGTCGTCTACAGTGATAGAAAAGTCAGAAATCAGAGTAGAGCTACAGGGGGGATTAGAAGGAGTTCAGTCTTGGGCATGTTAATGTTTAGAGGGTGAGAGGCCATTCATGAAGAAATGCCAGATAAGCAGTCACTGATGTCAGAAAGGACAGAGGGAGAGAGTAGGGGTAGATCTGAGTGTCATCAGCATACAGGTGATATTTGAAGCCATAGCTACAGATAAGTTTACCCATTGAAGTATAAATGGAGAAGAGTAGAGGACCCAGGACAGAGCCTTGAGATATTCCAACAGACCGAGGCATTGAAGAGGCGTAGGAGTATTCAGCAAATGACACAGAGAAGGATCTGTTAGAAAGATAAGAGTGGACCCAAAAGAGACCCGTGTCACAGAGACCAAGAGAGCTGAGAGTCTGTAGGAGGAGGGGGTGGTCAACAGTATCAATGGCAGCTGAGAGGTCAAGTAAGATGAGTATAGAGTAGGGACCATTACTTTTAGCAGAAAGAAGATCATTAGTAACCTTGGTGAGGGCAGTTTCAGTTGAGTGTTGGAGATGAAAGTCAGATTGCAGGTGGTCAAGCAAGGAGCTGGATGACAGGAAGAGGGTTAGGGGGTCATAAACTAGTTTTTCCAGGAGTTTTGATGTTAGAAGAAGCAGTGATATGGTGAGGTAGTTTGCAGGAGAATAAGGCTCAAGAGAGGGTTTTTTGAGTATGGGAGTGACCTTTGTATGTTTGAAAGAAGATGGGAATGAACTGGAAGAAAGGGACAGGTTGAAGATGTGAGTAATAATAATACACTTAAATAGTTTGTAAAGCGCAATGTAATGAACCGCAGTAGTAAAAAAACAAACACCAGACTCCCAATCAATCTTATTTAACACTTATGAAAATATATTTTATCGCATGATATTGTGTACAAATACACCTTAAATTGCTATGGAAACTCTGCTACCTGAAAGGAATTTTAATTTTCTATTGACTGTGCATTCGCATTATCTAACAGGAATAATTTTTAATGTGGCCCCTTCTAGACATCTATTACCTGAGACATATCTGTGTTAAGAGCACCATTCTCCTGATTCAGCAATAAATATTAACAATCCCCTGCTAGTGGTATTGAAGAACAATATATTGTGCATTAACAGTCTTAAGGTTTCATGTTGCTTGCATTTCTGGTCTACACTTGTAATCTAGGGCATAGTGGTTAAACCCTTAACACCGTTAGGACGTTCCATGGTGTCCTACCTTCACTGGGCTTTAGCGCCATTAGGACAGCATGGAACGTCCTACCCGTTCTGCTGTACTGAAGTAGCTATGACTTCCTAACTGGGATCGTTGACTGGAGAGCTTGCTTAACGTCATAGACACTTTCCCCCCAGACCCGATTCCCTCATTGAAATCACACGATCGCATGTACGATCGCATGATTTCATTTTTTTACTAATTTGTTTACATACAAACTTTGTTTCAATGTAACAAATTAGTACCAGCAGGTAAGGGTTAAAGGGACCAACTAATTCAAAATTGTTTTGTTTAAAAAGATAGATGATCCCTTTATAACCGATTCCCTATTTTTGTATAACCAACGCTGTTATATTAAAGGGACATTCAGATAGAGCATGAAATTTTAAGCAACTTTCTACATTACTCCTATTATCACATTTTCTTCATTCTCTTGGTATCTTTATTTGAAATGCAAGAATGTAAGTTTAGATGCCGGCCCATTATTGGTGAACAACCTGGGTTGTTCTTGCTGATTGGTGGATACATTGATCCACCAATAGAAAAGTGCAGTCCAGAGTACTGAACCAAAAAAAAGCTTAGATACCATCTTTTTTTAAATAAAGATAGCAAGAGAACGAAGAAAATTTGATAATAGGAGTAAATTAGAAAGTTGCTTAAAATTGCATGCTCTATCTGATTTCCGAAAGAAAAAATTTGGGTTCAGTGTCCCTTTAATACACGTTTTACCTCTGTGATTACCTTGTTTCTAAGCCACTGCAGACTGCTCCTTATCTCAGTTATATTAATATACTTTTAACCTCTGTGATTACCTTGTATCTAAGCCTCTGCAGACTGTCCCTTATCTCAGTTATATTAATACACGTTTTACCTCTGTGATTACCTTGTATCTAACCCTCTGCAGACTGCTCCTTATCTCAGCTATATTAAAATACTTTTTACCTCTGTGATTACCTTGTATCTAAGCCTCTGCAGACTGCCCCTTATCTCAGTTATATTAATATACTTTTTACCTCTGTGATTACCTTGTATCTAAACCTCTGCAGACTGCCCCTTATCTCAGTTATATTAATATACTTTTTACCTCTGTGATTACCCTGTATCTAAGCCTCTGCAGACTGCCCCTTAGCTCAGTTATATTAATACACGTTTTACCTCTGTGATTACCTTGTATCTAAGCCACTGCAGACTGCTCCCTTATCTCAGTGGTTTTTACAATCTTGCAGTTTAACCAATCAGTGCTGGTTCTTGTATAACCATTATCATTCTCCACGGGAGTGAACACAATTTTATCTATATGGCACACATGAACTAGCACTGTCTGTAGTGCATGGGAATGAACACAATTTTATCTATATGGCACACATGAACTAGCACTGTCTGTTGTGCAAGATGTAAAAAGCACTGAGACAAGAGGTGGCCTGTAGGGGCTTAGAAGCAGGCAAATTTAGAGGTTATAAAGTGTATAAATATGACAATACTGGTTATGCAATGCTGCAGAATGGGTAGGGAAGGTGTTATCTATTTTTTTTTTAAACCATAGACAAATCAAGTAGAATCTCTCTTTAAAGGGACAGTAAAGTCAAAAGTAAACTTTTACAAATCAGATAGAAAATACAGGGCTGGAGCACGAATTTATCGCATGCACACAAACGGTTAAATTTGCCTGTTTACTGGTGCACGATAAATAACCAGCCATTACAAGTGGCTGATTAATGCTACTGCAAGCTCGCAAGTAGCAATTAGCGCTCCATTACTTAACCAGAGGTCAGACCTCTGGTTAATTTTTAAAATATCCCCCAATTGCCCCCAAACTAAAGTGTGAGGTCCCTTTTTGTAAAATAAATAAATAAATAAAATAGTAGCATAAAATAGTTTTATTTTAAAACAAGTCATGTAGCAGTTTTATGAGGTTAAAGTCTGGGGGGCTAGAAAAAAAAAGCACAGAAAAGTGCCTTTGTATTGTGGTCTATGGGAACTGTGTGTTCCCTGTAAATATATATGTATATGCTTTTATATATATATTTATGTGTTACTATGTGTATATACATATATATTTATGTGTTACTATGTGTATATACATATATATTTATGTGTTACTATGTGTATATAAATATATATCTATGTGTTACTATGTGTATATACATATATATTTATGTGTTACTATGTGTATATACATATATATTTGTGTTACTATGTGTGTATACATATATATTTATGTGTTACTATGAGTATATACATATATATTTATGTGTTACTATGTGTATATACATATATATTTATGTGTTACTATGTTTATATACATATATATTTATGTGTTACTATGTGTATATACATATATATTTATGTGTTACTATGTGTATATACATATATATTTATGTGTTACTATGTGTATATACATATATATCTATGTGTTACTATGTGTATATACATATATATTTATGTGTTACTATGTGTATATACATATATATTTATGTTTTACTATGTGTATATACATATATATTTATGTGTTATTATGTGTATATACATATATATTTATGTGTTACTATGTGTATATACATATATATTTATGTGTTACTATGTGTATATACATATATATTTATGTGTTACTATGTGTATATACATATATGTTTATGTGTTACTATGTGTATATACATATATGTTTATGTGTTACTATGTGTATATACATATATATTTATCTGTTACTATGTGTATATAAATATATAGCTATGTGTTACTATGTGTATATACATATATATTTATGTGTTACTATGCGTATATACATATATATTTATGTGTTACTATGTGTATATACATATATATTTATGTGTTACTATGTGTATATACATATATATTTATGTGTTACTATGTGTATATACATATATATTTATGTGTTACTATGTGTATATACATATATATTTATGTGTTATGTGTATATACATATATATTTATGTGTATATACATATATATTTATGTGTTACTATGTGTATATACATATATGTTTATGTGTTACTATGTGTATATACATATATTTCTTTCATGTAATTAGCAAGAGTCCATGAGCTAGTGACGTATGGGATATACATTCCTACCAGGAGGGGCAAAGTTTCCCAAACCTCAAAATGCCTATAAATACACCCCTCACCACACCCACAAATCAGTTTTACAAACTTTGCCTCCCGTGGAGGTGGTGAAGTAAGTTTGTGCTAGATTCTTCGTTGATATGCGCTTTGCAGCAGGCTGGAGCCCGGTTTTCCTCTCAGCATGCAGTGAATGTCAGAGGGATGTGAAGAGAGTATTGCCTATTTGAATTCAATGATCTCCTTCTACGAGGTCTATTTCATAGGTTCTCTGTTATCGGTCGTAGAGATTCATCTCTTACCTCCCTTTTCAGATCGACGATATACCATTACCTCTACTGATTCTCGTTTCAGTACTGGTTTGGCTTTCTACAACATGTAGATGAGTGTCCTGGGGTAAGTAAGTAAGCTTATTTTCTGTGACACTCTAAGCTATGGTTGGGTACTTTTATATAAAGTTCTAAATATATGTGTTTAAACATTTATTTGCCTTGATTCAGGATGTTCAATATTCCTTATTTCAGACAGTCAGTTTCATTATTTGGGATAATGCATATGAATTAATCAATTTTTTCTTACCTCAAAATTTGACTTTTTTTCCTGTGGGCTGTTAGGCTCGCGGGGGCTGAAAATGCTTCATTTTATTGCGTCATTCTTGGCGCGGACTTTTTTGGCGCAAAATTTTTTTTTGTCATACTTGTCGCCGGAAGTTGCGTCATGTTTTTGACGTTTTCGCGCCAAAAATGTCGGCGTCTCCGGATGTGGCGTCATTTTTGGCGCCAAAAGCATTTAAGCGCCAAATAATGTGGGCGTCTTTTTTGGCGCTAAAAAATATGGGCGTCATTATTGTCTCCACATTATTAAAGTCTAGTTGTTTATTTGCTTCTGGTTGCTAGAAGCTTGTTCATTGGCATTTTTTCCCATTCCTGAAACTGTCATTTAAGGAATTTGATAAATTTTGCTTTATATGTTGTTTTTTCTATTACATATTGCAAGATGTCTCAGATTGACCCTGAATCAGAAGCTACTTCTGGAAAATCGCTGCCTGATGCTGGATCTACCAAAGTTAAGTGTATTTGCTGTAAGCTTGTGGTAACTGTCTCTCCGGCTGTTGTTTGTGATGAATGTCATGATAAACTTGCTAATGCAGATAATATATCCTTTAGTAATGTTCCATTACCTGTTGCTGTTCCATCAACATCTAATACTCAGGGTGTTCCTGTTAATATAAGAGATTTTGTTTCTAAATCTATTAGGAAGGCTATGTCTGTTATTCCTCCTTCCAGTAAACGTAAAAGGTCTTTTAAAACTTCTCATTTTCCAGATGAATTTTTAAATGAACATCATTATTCTGATTCTGTTTCTGATGATGATTTGTCTGGTTCAGAGGATTCTGTTTTAGAGATTGACTCTGATAAATCTTCATATTTATTTAAAATGGAATTTATTCGTTCTTTACTTAAAGAAGTCTTAATTGCATTAGAAATAGAGGAATCTGGTCCTCTTGATACTAAATCTAAACGTTTAAACACGGTTTTTAAACCTCCTGTAGTTGTTACGGAGGTTTTTCCCGTCCCTGATGCTATTTCTGAAGTAATTTCCAGGGAATGGAATAATCTGGGTAATTCATTTACTCCTTCTAAAAGGTTTAAGAAATTATATCCTGTGCCATCTGACAGATTAGAGTTTTGGGACAAAATCCCTAAGGTTGATGGGGCTATCTCTACTCTTGCTAAACGTACTACTATTCCTACGGCAGATAGTACTTCCTTTAAGGATCCTTTAGATAGGAAAATTGAATCCTTTCTAAGAAAAGCTTATTTATGTTCAGGTAATCTTCTTAGGCCTGCTATATCTTTGGCGGATGTTGCTGCAGCTTCAACTTTCTGGTTGGAGGCTTTAGCACAACAAGTAACAGATCACAATACTCATAGCATTGTTAATCTTCTTCAACATGCTAATAACTTTATTTGTGATGCCATCTTTGACATCATTAGGGTTGATGTCAGGTATATGTCTTTAGCTATTTTAGCTAGAAGAGCTTTATGGCTTAAAACTTGGAATGCTGATATGTCTTCTAAGTCAACTTTGCTTTCCCTTTCTTTCCAAGGTAATAAATTGTTTGGTTCACAGTTGGATTCTATTATTTCAACTGTTACTGGGGGGAAAGGAACTTTTTTACCACAGGATAAAAAATCTAAAGGTAAATATAGGTCTGCTAATCATTTTTGTTCCTTTCGTAACAATAAGGAACAAAAGCCTGATCCTTCCCCTACAGGAACGGTATCAGTTTGGAAACCTTCTTCAGTCTGGAATAAATCCAAGCCTTTTAGAAAGCCAAAGCCAGCTCCAAAGTCCACATGAAGGTGCGGCCCTCATTCCAGCCCAGCTGGTAGGGGGCAGATTACGATTTTTCAAAGAAATTTGGATCAATTCGATTCACAGTCTTTGGATTCAGAACATTGTTTCTCAAGGGTACAGAATAGGTTCCAAGGTAAGGCCTTCTGCAAGAAGATTTTTTCTTTCTCGCGTTCCAATAAATCCAGTGAAGGCTCAAGCATTTCTGAAATGTGTTTCAGATCTAGAGTTGGCTGGAGTAATTGTGCCAGTTCCAGTTCTGGAACAGGGTCTGGGGTTTTACTCAAATCTATTCATTGTACCAAAGAAGGAGAATTCCTTCAGACCAGTTCTGGATTTAAAAATATTGAATCGTTATGTAAGAATACCAACATTCAAAATGGTAACTATAAGGACTATTCTGCCTTTTGTTCAGCAAGGGCATTATATGTCCACAATAGATTTACAAGATGCATATCTGCATATTCCGATTCATCCAGATCACGTTCAGTTTCTGAGATTCTCTTTTCTAGAAAAGCATTACCAGTTTGTGGCTCTGCCGTTTGGCCTAGCAACAGCTCCAAGGATTTTTACAAAGGTTCTCGGTGCCCTACTATCTGTAATCAGAGAACAGGGTATTGTGGTATTTCCTTTTTTGGACGATATCTTGGTACTTGCTCAGTCTTCACATTTAGCAAAATCTCATACGAATCGACTTGTATCGTTTCTTCAAGAACATGGTTGGAGGATCAATTTACCAAAGAGTTCTTTGATTCCTCAGACAAGGGTAACCTTTTTAGGTTTCCAGATAGATTCAGTGTCCATGACTCTGTCATTGACAGACAAGAGACGTCTGGAATTGGTTTCAGCTTGTCGAAATCTTCAGTCTCAATCATTCCCTTCGGTAGCCTTATGCATGGAAATTCTAGGTCTTATGACTGCTGCATCGGACGCGATCCCCTTTGCTCGTTTTCACATGCGACCTCTTCAGCTCTGTATGCTGAACCAGTGGTGCAGGGATTATACAAAGATATCACAATTAATATCTTTAAAACCGAATGTACGACACTCTCTGACGTGGTGGACAGACCACCATCGTTTAGTTCAGGGGGCTTCTTTTGTTCTTCCAACCTGGACTGTGATCTGTACAGATGCAAGTCTGACAGGTTGGGGAGCTGTATGGGGGTCTCTGACAGCACAGGGGGTTTGGGAATCTCAGGAGGCGAGATTACCAATCAACATTTTGGAACTCCGTGCGATTTTCAGAGCTCTTCAGTCGTGGCCTCTTCTAAAGAGAGAGTCGTTCATTTGTTTTCAGACGGACAATGTCACAACTGTGACATATGTCAATCATCAAGGAGGGACTCACAGTCCTCTGGCTATGAAAGAAGTATCTTGAATACTTGTATGGGCGGAATCCAGCTCCTGTCTAATTTCTGCGGTTCACATCCCAGGTATAGACAATTGGGAAGCGGATTATCTCAGTCGCCAAACATTACATCCGGGCGAATGGTCTCTTCACCCAGAAGTATTTCTTCAGATTGTTCAAATGTGGGGACTTCCAGAAATAGATCTGATGGCTTCTCATCTAAACAAGAAGCTTCCCAGGTATCTGTCCAGATCCAGGGATCCTCAGGCGGAAGCAGTGGATGCATTGTCACTTCCTTGGAAGTATCATCCTGCCTATATCTTTCTGCCTCTAGTTCTTCTTCCAAGAGTGATTTCCAAGATTCTAAAGGAGCGTTCGTTTGTTCTGCTGGTGGCTCCAGCATGGCCTCACAGGTTTTGGTATGCGGATCTTGTTCGGATGGCTATTTGCCAACCGTGGACTCTTCCGTTAAGACCAGACCTTCTATCGCAAGGTCCTTTTTTCCATCAGGATCTCAAATCCTTAAATTTGAAGGTATGGAGATTGAACGCTTGATTCTCAGTCATAGAGGTTTCTCTGACTCCGTAATTAATACTATGTTACAGGCTCGTAAAACTGTATCTAGGAAGATATATTATTGAGTCTGGAAGACTTACATTTCTTGGTGCTCTTTTTATCATTTTTCCTGGCATTCTTTTAGAATTCCTAGAATATTACAATTTCTTCAGGATGGTTTGGATAAAGGTTTGTCTGCAAGTTCTTTTTAAGGACAAATTTCTGCTCTTTCTGTGTTGTTTCACAGAAAGATTGCTAATCTTCCTGATATTCATTGTTTTGTTCAGGCTTTGGTTCGTATCAAACCTGTCATTAAGTCAATTTCTCCTCCTTGGAGTTTGAATTTGGTTCTGGGGGCTTTACAAGCTCCTCCGTTTGAACCTATGCATTCTCTGGACATTAAATTACTTTCTTAGAAAGTCTTGTTCCTTTTGACCATCTCTTCTGCTAGAAGAGTTTCAGAGTTATCTGCTCTTTCTTGTGAATCTCCTTTTCTGATTTTTCATCAGGATAAGGCGGTGTTGCGAACTTCATTTAAATTTTTACCAAAAGTTGTGAACTCTAACAATATTAGTAGAGAAATTGTGGTTCCTTCTTTGTGTCCTAATCCTAAGAATTCTAAGGAAAGATCGTTGCATTCTTTGGATGTAGTTAGAGCGTTGAAATATTATGTTGAAGCTACTAAGGATTTCCAAAAGACTTCTAGTCTATTTGTTATCTTTTACGGTTCTAGGAAAGGTCAGAAGGCTTCTGCCATTTCTTTGGCATCTTGGTTAAAATCTTTGATTCATCATGCTTATGTTGAGTCGGGTAAAACTCCGCCTCAAAGGATTACAGCTCATTCTACTAGGTCAGTTTCTACTTCCTGGGCGTTTAGGAATGAAACTTCGGTTGATCAGATTTGCAAAGCAGCCACTTGGTCTTCTTTGCATACTTTTACTAAATTCTACCATTTTGATGTGTTTTCTTCTTCTGAAGCAGTTTTTGGTAGAAAAGTTCTTCAGGCAGCTGTTTTAGTTTGATTCTTCTGCTTATAAGATTTAAACTTTATTTTGGGGTGTGGATTATTTTTTCAGCGGAATTGGCTGTCTTTATTTTATCCCTCCCTCTCTAGTGACTCTTGCGTGGAAGCTCCACATCTTGGGTATTTATTATCCCATACGTCACTAGCTCATGGACTCTTGCTAATTACATGAAAGAAAACATAATTTATGTAAGAACTTACCTGATAAATTCATTTATTTCATATTAGCAAGAGTCCATGAGGCCCACCCTTTTTTTGTGGTGGTTATGATTTTTTTGTATAAAGCACAATTATTCCAATTCCTTATTTTTTATGCTTTCGCACTTTTTTCTTATCACCCCACTTCTTGGCTATTCGTTAAACTGATTTGTGGGTTTGGTGAGGGGTGTATTTGTAGGCATTTTGAGGTTTGGGAAACTTTGCCCCTCCTGGTAGGAATGTATATCCCATACGTCACTAGCTCATGGACTCTTGCTAATATGAAAGAAATGAATTTATCAGGTAAGTTCTTACATAAATTATGTTATTTATGTGTTACTATGTGTATATACATATATTTTTATGTGTTACTATGTGTATATACATATATGTTTATGTGTTACTATGTGTATATACATATATATTTATGTGTTACTATGTGTATATAAATATATAGCTATGTGTTACTATGTGTATATACATATATATTTATGTGTTACTATGTGTATATACATATATATTTATGTGTTACTATGTGTATATACATATATGTTTATGTGTTACTATGTGTATATACATATATATTTATGTGTTACTATGTGTATATACATATATATTTATGTATTACTATGTGTATATACATATATGTTTGTGTTACTATGTGTATATACATATATATTTATGTGTTACTATGTGTATATAAATATATAGCTATGTGTTACTATGTGTATATACATATATAGCTATGTGTTACTATGTGTATATACATATATATTTATGTGTTACTATGTGTATATACATATATATATATATATATTTATGTGTTACTATGTGTATATACATATATATTTATGTGTTATTATGTGTATATACATATATATTTATGTTACTATGTGTATATACATATATATATTTATGTGTTACTATGTGTATATACATTTATATTTGTGTTACTATGTGTATATACATATATATTTATGTAATAATATGCTTATATACATATATATTTATGTGTTACTATGTGTACATACATATATATTTATGTGTTACTATGGGGGGTAGTTATCAAGCCGTCTAATTTACCTGCCTTCGCCGGTTCAATACGCCCGCCTAAGCTCGCCTACCATCGCCGCCACGGACCTTCAAAATTTCGCCTAAGTTATCAAAAAAGCTGTCAAAAAGCCGCGCACCAAGTACGGGGCGATGAGCAGGGAACTGTGATAGTTATCACTCATCTGATCTCGCTGCTCTTCGGCTTTTTGACAGCTTTATTGACAAGCTGTCACTAAGCACCCACACTAACTACACTGTTCTACCCCTATACCGGCGCCCCCGGAGCCCCCCGCAACTAAATAAAGTTATTAACCCCTAAACCGCCGCTCCTAGACCCCGCCGCAACTCTTATAAATGTATTAACCCCTAAACCGCCGCTCCCAGACCCCGCTGCCACCTACATTATACCTAGTAACCCCTATCCTGCCCCCCCTATACCGCCGCCACTTATAATAAATTTATTAACCCCTATCCTGCGGATCCCGGACCTCGCCGCAACTAAATAAATAGTTTAACCCCTAAACCGTCGCTCCCGGACCCCGCCGCAACATATATTAAACTTATTAACCCCTAATCTGCCCCCCCTACACCGTCGCCACCTATAAGTTTATTAACCCCTATCCTGCCCCCCCTACACCGCAGCCACTGTAATAAAATTATTAACCCTTAAACCTAAGTCTAACACTAACCCTAACACCCCCCTAACTTAAATATTAATTAAATAAATCTAAATAATATTTATCTTATTAAATAAATTAATCCTATTTAAAACTAAATACTTACCTTTAAAATAAACCCTAAGATAGCTACAATATAAATAATAATTATATTGTAGCTATTTTAGGATTTATTTTTATTTTACAGGCATCTTTCAATTTATTTTAACTAGGTACAATAGCTATTAAATAGTTATTAACTATTTAATAACTACCTAGCTAAAAGAAATACAAAATTACCTGTAAAATAAATCCTAACCTAAGTTACAATTAAACCTAACACTACACTATCATTAAATTAATTAAATAAATTAGTTACAAATAACTACAATTAAATAAAATAAACTAACTAAAGTACAAAAAATAAAAAAAGATAAGTTACAAAAAATAAAAAAATAAGTTACAAACATTTAAAAAATATTACAACAATTTTAAGCTACTTACACCTAATCTAAGCCCCCTAATAAAATAACAAAGCCCCCCAAAATAAAAAAAATGCCCTACCCTATTCTAAATTAAAAAGTTACCAGCTCTTTTACCTTACCAGCCCTTAAAAGGGCCTTTTGCGGGGCATGCCCCAAAGAATTCTGCTCTTTTGCCTGTAAAAGAAAAATACAACCCCCCCCCCAACATTAAAACCCACCACCCACATACTCCTAATCTAACCCAAACCCCCCTTAAATAAACCTAACACTACCCCCCTGAAGATTATCCTACCTTGAGTCGTCTTCAGCCAGCCGACCACCGATGGAACCGAAGAGGAGATCCGGAGCGGCAGAAGTCATCATCCAGGCGGCGCTGAAGAACTCTTCCATCCGATGAAGTCATCATCCAGGCGGCGCTGAAGAACTCTTCCATCCGATGAAGTCATCATCCAGGTGGCGCTGAAGAAGTCTTCCATCCGATAGAAGTCTTCATCCAGGTGGCGTCTTCAATCTTCATCCATCCGGAGCGGAGCCATCTTCAGACGAGCTGACGCGGAGCCATCCTCTTCTTCCCGACGACTAACGACGAATGGATATTCCTTTAAGGGACGTAATCCAAGATGGCGTCCCTTCAATTCCGATTGGCTGATAGGATTCTATCAGCCAATCGGAATTAAGGTAGGAAAAATCTGATTGGCTGATTGAATCAGCCAATCAGATTGAAGTTCAATCCGAATGGCTGATCCAATCAGCCAATCAGATTGAGCTCGCATTCTATTGGCTGTTCCGATCAGCCAATAGAATGCGAGCTCAATCTGATTGGCTGATTGGATCAGCCAATCGGATTGAACTTCAATCAGCCAATCAGATTTTTCCTACCTTAATTGGAATTGAAGGGACGCCATCTTGGATGACGTCCCTTAAAGGAAAATCCATTCGTCGTTAGTTGTCGGGAAGAAGAGGATGGCTCCGCGTCGGCTCGTCTGAAGATGGCTCCGCTCCGGATGGATGAAGATTGAAGACGCCGCCTGGATGAAGACTTCTATTGGATGGAAGACTTCTTCAGCGCCGCCTGGATGATGACTTCTGCTGCTCCGGATCTCCTCTTTGGTTCCATCGGTGGCCGGCTGGCTGAAAACGACTCAAGGTAGGATGATCTTCAGGGGGGTAGTGTTAGGTTTATTTAAGGGGGGTTTGGGTTAGATTAGGGGTATGTGGGTGGTGGGTTTTAATGTTGGGGGGGTTGTATTTTTCTTTTACAGGCAAAAGAGCAGAATTCTTTGGGGCATGCCAGGCAAAAGTCCCTTTTAAGGGCTGGTAAGGTAAAAGAGCTGGTAACTTTTTAATTTAGAATAGGGTAGGGCATTTTTTTATTTTGGTGGGCTTTGTTATTTTATTAGGGGGCTTAGATTAGGTGTAAGTAGCTTAAAATTGTTGTAATATTTTTTAAATGTTTGTAACTTAGTTTTTTTATTTTTTGTAACTTAGCTTTTTTATTTTTTGTACTTTAGTTAGTTTATTTAATTTAATTGTAGTTATTTGTAACTAATTTATTTAATTAATTTAATGATAGTGTAATGTTAGGTTTAATTGTAACTTAGGTTAGGATTTATTTTACAGGTAATTTTGTATTTCTTTTAACTAGGTAGTTATTAAATAGTTAATAAGTATTTAATAACTATTCTAACTAGCTAAAATAAATACAAAGTTACCTGTAAAATAAATATAAATCCTAAAATAGCTACAATGTAATTATTAATTATATTGTAGCTATCTTAGGGTTTATTTTACAGGTAAGTATTTAGTTTTAAATAGGATTAATTTATTTAAGTATAGTGTAGTGTTAGGTGTAATTGTAACTTAGGTTAGTTTTTATTTTACAGGTAAATTTCTCTTTATTTTAGCTAGGTAGCTATTAAATAGTTAATAACTATTTAATAGCTATTGTACCTAGTTAAAATAAATTGAAAGATGCCTGTAAAATAAAAATAAATCCTAAAATAGCTACAATATAATTATTATTTATATTGTAGCTATCTTAGGGTCTATTTTAAAGGTAAGTATTTAGTTTTAAATAGGATTAATTTATTTAATAAGATAAATATTATTTAGATTTATTTAATTAATATTTAAATTAGGGGGGTGTAAGGGTTAGACTTAGGTTTAGGGGTTAATAATTTTATTACAGTGGCGGCGGTGTAGGGGGGCAGGATAGGGGTTAATAAACTTATTATAGGTGGCGACGGTGTAGGGGGGGAAGGATAGGGGTTAATAAACTTATTATAGGTGGCGACTAGGCCTGTCAAAAATAATCTTTTTGACGATGCATTGCGATGCGGCATGAAACGATTCTGCATCGCTGCAGTGAGACGCGAGAATCGATTAACGTTACCCACGTGACCAGCCTCCAGGACAAGTAACACAAAGTGCGCGGTACAGTGTTTTGACGGCACTGACGTCACGTCACCCAATAAAGCAACATGGGCGCTCCATGGGCGGTCTCTGGAAGTGCCGAAGTTACGCAGTAGGAGCAAAGCAGGAGTGTGTTGCCTGAGATTGATGATGGTGAATGTGATGACGAATCTGACTCCGAGTATACACGGCGGTATACAGCTACACGGCAGGCTCATTTTTATTTTGTGGGAGACAGAGGAGGAGACCTATGGTGAGAATTAGACTAACTAACTACTGCTTAGTTACCAAAACGTCGTACATTTTGCCAATGTCATTGCCAATGCCATGCCATAATTGCCATTGCCATGCCTTTTGCCTAGTGCCTACTTGAAGTTGCCATAGCTTAGTAAACTAATTATTAGCTTACTGAAAGAGCAAATCAATAAGGGGTACACATTTATTACACAATAAGGGGTACAATTAAATACTTGCCTAATGCCTATATAGCCTAGTAATAATTATTAGCTTACTGAAAGAGTTACTGAAAGAAAGAGCACAATCAATAAGGGGTACAATTAAATTATTTACTTAACGTAGTATGTACTACTACTACTGCTGACTGAGGCTCAGGCTGCTGCATAATTGCTGCATTATTGAATATTGCATATATAAAATGTATTATAAATATAGTATACTATTATTGTCTAATGTCTCTATTAGTCTAATCTGTATATCTATCGATATCTACATGTTTTTCACATGGATGGATGCCTGGTCTGAAGTTCAAATATTTTAATAATATACACTTTTTATATATAATAGTATTTATTTATTTAATATAATACATTTTATATATGCAATTTAATATGCAATTGCAAATGCATGTGCTGACTCTGCTCTCTTAAAAGATGACAATCCGAAGAACCCAATCCCTATTTTTATTTTATAAGTTAAAACTTAACAAGGCTAAAAGCTGCATTTTTAAACATACTAAACTAAAGGCCATAAAACCCATTTTGTGATTCAAGAAAGTGCATGCAATTTTAAACAACTTTCCCTATTATATAATTTGCTTATCCTTTGTTGAAATGCATAGCCTCCTCCTTGTGTCGTGCACTAATGTGTGTGCAATGCATTGCCAATATGTCATCAACAAACGATATCTGAGAAGTATGAAGCAAATTAAATAATAGAAGTTAGTTATGATGTTTATTTAAAATTGTATTCTCTATCTGAATCATGAAAGTAAATGTTTGGGTTTCATTGCACCTTTAAGTGTGTAATATATTACAGTAACTTACAGTGTCAGTGAGTGAGTGAGTAATGTCCCCTGCAATGCAATTCGTTTTAAAAATTATGTTGGCAAAATGTATGGCATTGGCAAGTAGTTGAAGTTACTAGTACTTGTAGATTTTACATTTGAGGCTTGACATTTTGACAACTTGAACTTAGTGTTTTTTGTTTTTTTTAAGACTGACAGAGTTTGACGTTGACAACAACATCATCCGTCACATATGTACATGTCATGCTAAAATGACAGAGTGAGACAAAAAAGATAGAGAGATAAAAAATGCACCTAGCATTTTAAAAGCAAGCATCTGGGCACATTTTGGATTTTATGAACATACTGAAAAGCACGAATTGGACAAGACACACGCGGTTTGTAAAGCCTGTCACACAAAAATTAAATACCTAGGGAATACTACTAACTTGAGAAATCACGTTAGACGTTTTCACTCTGAGATGCTAACCCCTGCCGCTGTCGCCAGTGCCACTGCCAAGGAAATAACAAGACTAGCTGAAGCTCATCAGCCAAGAATTGATGCAATGCTGTCAACTTTGCCGCCCAACTCTGAAAAAGGGAAGAGAATAACCAAAGCTGTGGCAACTTTCATAGCGAAGGACCTACGGCCTTACTCTGTTGTGGAAAACCTTGGGTTTCGCAACCTGTTGAAGACGCTAGAGCCACGTTATAAGATCCCGTCACGCAATCACTTAACAGAAAACGTTATACCTGCACTCTACCACGAAACAAAAGCTCAGGCAATTGCATCAATGAGCCAAGCCAGTCGAGTCGCAATAACGTGTGATGCATGGACTTCAGTCACGACGGAGTCTTATGTAACAGTAACTGCACATTACGTTAGCAAGGACTGGAAGATCTTGTCGCATGTGCTGCAAACGAGAGCAGTTTATGAGTCTCACACGGGTTCTCATCTGGCGGAGCTACTGTCTCGTGTCGTGGAAGAATGGCAGCTGTCCGATAAATCTGTAGTGCTTGTGACCGACAATGCGTCGAACATGATTGTTGCTGCTCAAGTTGGAAAATTTCCTCATGTAAAATGCTTCGCCCATACACTGAATCTCGCATCCCAGCGGGCGGTGAAAGTGGCCACGCTCTCCAGGCTTTTAGGCAGAGTGCGACGAATATCACTGTCTGAAAGAAAAACAGAAATGTCTTGGCCTGAAGAATCATAAGCTGATAACTGATGTGACAACAAGGTGGAACAGCTCATATGACATGGTCGAGAGGTTCCTAGAACAGCAACCTGCAATCTGTGCCACATTGTTGTCTCCAGAAGTCAGAAAAAGTGAGTCAGATCTCTGCACTCTCAACGAAACAGATGTGTCAAATGCAGAGGATGCTGTGAGTGCATTAAAGCCAATGAAAGATGCAACCACACTGATGTCAGAAGAGCGCAATCCAACTGTTTCTCTCATTGCCCCTCTAAATGCACAACTGCTCCAGAACATGACAGACACCATGGGAGACACACCCATGATCCATGAGATCAAGAATGCCATCAAAACAGATCTCCTGAAGAGGTACAGCAGTGAGGCAGAGAAGAAGATACTTTATACAGCCTCTGCCCTGGATCCTCGTTTTAAGGGACTGCCTTTTATTCTCACAGAGGAGGAGAGATTGGAGATATACAGAGGAGTGACTGAGGAGGCTGCATCCTTGGAGGTAATTTTAATTGCATCATGTTTCTTGAAAAATGTATAAATTGAAAACAAACATAAAACATACCATCCATAACAAAATAGGCTTAGCTAGCTAGCAGTAGCTTGCTTAGTAGCTAGTTTAATGAGTACAAGGTTTATTATATAAGTCAGTTCGAAAACGCCACAGTCAGTCAACTTTCCTCCTCCGTCCACTCCCGAGTCCTAATAGATGTGAGCTGTTGCATGCATTTATTTATGCATTATTTATTACTGTCTCTCTGAGCACACACATAGCATTAGCTGGCTGGCTGCTCGAGGTAATAATGAATGCTATTTTTTCTATTCTTTTGTTCAAACACAGATTGAGTGTACTAGTACAGTTACATCTAGGAGGACAAACGTGGATGAAGTGCCACTGCCTGAGGGAAAAAAAACTCTGGAAGAAGAATCACCCATCGAGGAGGATAACCCTTCTCCCAAAAGAAAGTCGACATCGCTGCTCATGACTTTGCTGGGCCAGTCTTTCACTTACACTGAAGGTACAATAGAACCCAAGACCCCCTATGCCAAGGCTGAAGAGGAAATAGAGAAATATTGTAAAGCCCCATCTCTGCCTCTCACTGAAGACCCTTTGAACTGGTGGCATGTACATGAGGTCATATTTCCCCTCCTCTCTCATTTGTCAAAGCGATACTTGTGTATCCCAGGTACAAGCATGTCTGCAGAGCGGGTTTTCTCCACTGCAGGAGATGTGGTAACGGCAAAAAGAAGCACCCTCAAACCAGAGCATGTGGATCAACTAGTGTTCTTACAGAAAAACCTACATATTCCATAATTCTGAGTAGTGATTCAGGTTTATATTAATATTTTATGTTTTTTGGCACATCCAGAAGAAAGTGCTGTGTGCCCCACTGCCCATTGCAGACTACTGTTAAGTTATTTTATATTTGTTACTGTTATATAGCTTATAGCTTTTTGAAAAATGAAGCTTAAAACCTTGAGTAAATCTTTGTTGGATCACAAAATATACTAGTACACTACACGACACGACCGACCACGTCACGCACTGTCACAGTCACACACACACAAACAATACAAAAGAAACAATAGTGATGTCCCGAACTGTTCGCCCGCGAACGGTTCACAGCGAACATAGCTTGTTCGCGTTTGTGGGCGAACACATGGCGATGTTCGATCCGCCCCTATGTGTCATCATTGAGGAAACTTTGACCCTGTATGTCAAAGCCGTCTGACACATTAGAGCCAATCAACATCAGACACTCCCTCACAGACCCTCCCAGCTACTCGGAATCCGCCATTTTAGACTCATAACGACCTTGCTTTCTTAATGAGAGGACGTGTTGTGTTTTTGCTCCTGACATTAATAGGAAAAACATAGCTAGGCTAGTGTATTTAGTGTCCACTACAGTCCAGAAGGACTCCACTCATCTCTGCTGCAAGCACAGCACCCCAAAAAGCCATTTTTAGGGCTATATTTCGTGCCGTTTTTTTTTTTCGTATTTTTTTTATTAGCATTTGCCTGGCTTTCAGCCTGTGTGTTTAAGGCTCACAGACAGCATATGCTGTGATTACTGCCACCACTGATATCTCCCTAACAACATTAGTTTAAATTTAACTAACCAAAATTTTTAATTATTTTGCTAGTGTAATTTTTTTTCATTTTCTATCAGGCCTGTGTCAAACAGCATATACTCTGGTTCATTGCTCTGTGCCAGCCACCAGTGTTAATATCCGTTAATAACATTATTTTAAAATTTAATTTTTTTTATTTAAATCATTTTTCTAGTGTAATCTAATTACATTTACTATCAGGCCTGTGTCTGTCAGGCTCACTCAGCATTAATATACCTCATTTTTTTCAGTCTTTTGGTTAATTGGTCTGTGCCAGGCAGCCACCCACCACTCATATCTTCTTCACCTTAATTTAAATATAAAAAAAAAAAGTTTAAATTTGTTTGATAGTGTAATCTAATATAATTTTCTATCAGGCCTGTGTGTTTTGCTGACATACAGAGCCTACTGTGTTTACTTGCTGCCCTCCCTAGTCTATGAGCCACGACTCATATGTGTTTAACCTTTTTTTAATTTCCCCCCCAAAAAAATAATTTAAATCATTTTTCTAGTGTAATCTAATAGTATTTTCTATCAGGCAAGTGTGTATCTGACTTACAGAGCCTACTGTTTTTAATAGCTGCCCTTCCAAGGCTATCAGCCACGACTCATATGTATGTGCTTAACCTTTTTCTTTAAATTCCCCCAAAAAAGTCTTTAAATCATTATGCTAGTGTAATCTAATTTTATTTTCTATCAGGCCTGTGTCTGTCTATCTGACTTACACAGCATACTGTTGTTAATTGCTGCCCTACGTAGCAGCCAGCCAGTGCGACCACTCATATGTGCATTGCACTTCTTAACATAATTTTAATATTAAAATCTAAAATTTTAAAATATTTTGCTAGTGTAATCTAACTTAATTTTCTATCAGGCCTGTGTTTTTGTCACTTACACAGCATACTGTGTTAAATTGCTGCCCTACCTACCATCCACGACTCATATCTGCCAGCCTGTGTGCCAGGCCCAACTAGCCAATTAGTGGCACCAATCATAATTCTTGTAACAGTATCAAAAAAATTAAAAATCATAATTTTTTGTACTGCAAATATTCAGTCTACTAGTGCCATTGAATTGCAGTTTCCTCCTGCCTGGCAGCCACACAGGCACAAACTAGCCAATTAGTGCCACCAATCCTAGTTGTTGTAAAAGTATTGTTAATCTTTAAAATTCCAAATTGATCGCTTGTGATTCCTCAGTTTGCTCGTGCCATTGAATTGCACTTTCCTACTGCCTGCCAGCGTGTTTTCCAGGCCCAACTAGCCAATTAGTGGAACCAATCATAATTCTTGTAACAGTATATAAAAAAATACAAATCATAATTTTTTGTAAATATTCAGTCTCCTAGTGCCATTGAATTGCATTTACCTCCTGCCTGCCAGCCTTTTGTGCCAGGCCGTCTTGCCAACTATTTACACCAATCATAATTGTTGTCACAGTATAGTTACTAATTAAAATTTAAAAATTTTTGATTGTTGATCTTAATCCTCATTTTGCTCGTGCCATTGAATTGCACTTTTCTACTGCCTTCCAAGCCTGTGTGCCAGGCCTACTTTCAAAATATTTACACCAATCATATTTGTTGTCACAGTATTCTTAATAATTAAAAAATAAACTTTTTGGTAATATTTGTTCTTAATCCTCAGTTTGCTCGTGCCATTGAATTGCACTTTCCTCCTGCCTTGCAGCCTGCTGTGTGCCAGGCCCACCTAGCCAATTATTCCCAGCAATCATATTTCTTTTAACAGTATTGCAAAAATTGTCAATCATCACTGTTTTGACTGTCAGTATTCAGTCTCCTAGTGTCCTTGAATTGCATTTACCTCCTGCCTGCCAGCCTTTTGTGCTATGTAATCTATGTATCTATCTATCAAATCTATCTATCTCGTGGTTGTGCAAGTGGACTGTTTGCGGTTGATTGCGGTGCGTAACACTTGGAGTTTGCTCTGTCACTGTGATGCGGCCGTAACCCTTACACTACCTGATAGATACGACATCATAACTGATGTTTTAAAGCACGTTATTGCAAACAATTTGGGAATGTTAGTTGATTTAGGCCCATTATGGGTTAAAAGCAGACTCTGCATATAATATGTAATTTTCCATGGGAGTTTTGCCATGGATCGCCCTCCAGCATGCCACAGTCCAGGTGTTAGTACCCTTGAAACAACTTTTCCATCACTATTGTGGCCAGAAAGAGTCCTTGTAGGTTTTAACCCCTTAATGACCGAGGACGTGCAGGGTACGTCCTCAAAAAAAAGGCAGTTAATGCCTGAGGACGTACCCTGCACGTCCTCGGTGTGGAAAGCAGCTGGAAGCGATCCTGCTCGCTTCCAGCTGCTTTCCGGTTATTGCAGTGATGCCTCGATATGGAGGCATCCTGCAATAACCTCACATGGCCATCCGATGCAGAGAGAGCCACTCTGTGGCCCTCTCTGCACCGGACATCGATGGCCGGTTTCGTTGGTGGGTGCCGACTTGGGAGGCGGGTGGGCGGCCATCGGTGTGCCGCGTGACGTCAAGGGGGGCGGGATCGGGGGCAGGACCATCGGGGGGCGCGCACGGGCGCGTGCACGGAGGGTGGCGGGCGGGCGCGTGCACGGGGCGGGAGCGGGTGGGAACCGCTACACTACGGAAAATATTTTAATAAAAGTGGCCTAATCTTGTTTGTGCAAAAGCACAAAAAGTGATCGTGGAGGGGTGGGGGGTTGGTTTTGTGTGGGGGGAAGCTACACTACAGAAACGTTTAACAAATGTAAAATAAAACCCATTTTTTCTTCTAAACTGGGTACTGGCAGACAGCTGCCAGTACCCAAGATGGCGCCCATTAAGTTAGATTGGAAGGGTTAGAGAGCTGTTTGGGGGGGATCAGTGAGGTTGGGGGCTAAGGGGGGATCGTACACAGCAGCATATGTAAATATGCTTTAAAAAAAAATATATAGCTTTTATTTTAGTACTGGCAGACTTTCTGCCAGTACTTAAGATGGCGGGGACAATTGTGGGGTGGGGGAGGGAAGAGAGCTGTTTGGGAGGGATCAGGGGGTCTGATGTTTCAGGTGGGAGGCTGAGCTCTACACTAAATCTAATATTAACCCTGCAAGCTCCCTACAAGCTATCTAATTAACCCCTTCACTGCTAGCCATAATACACGTGTGATGCGCAGCGGCATTTAGCGGCCTTCTAAATACCAAAAAGCAACGCCAAAGCCATATATGTCTGCTATTTCTGAACAAAGGGGATCCCAGAGAAGCATTTACAACCATTTGTGCCATAACTGCACAAGCTGTTTGTAAATGATTTCAGTGAGAAACCTAAAATTGTGAAAAATTTTACGTTTTTTTTTAATTTGATCGCATTTGGCGGTGAAATGGTGGCATGAAATATACCAAAATGGGCCTAGATCAATACTTGGGGTTGTCTACTACACTACACTAAAGCTAAAATTACCCCAAAAAGCTCCCTACATGCTCCCTAATTAACCCCTACACTGCTGGGCATAATACACGTGTGGTGCGCAGTGGCATTTAGTGGCATTCTAATTAGCAAAAAGCAACACCAAAGCCATATAAGTCTGCTATTTCTGAACAAATAACACCGCAACAGAGCTACACCTGGGCAGTATTGTTTAATCCCAGTCATCCCATAGACCAAACA
This sequence comes from Bombina bombina, assembly GCF_027579735.1. Lineage (NCBI taxonomy): Eukaryota > Metazoa > Chordata > Amphibia > Anura > Bombinatoridae > Bombina > Bombina bombina. The sequence goes on along the minus strand of NC_069505.1, from coordinate 593,988,135 downwards.
GAGCTACAACCACCGCTATAGAAGAGCAGATACGTACAGGCCGAGGAGAAAACCACAGATTTAATAATCTCCTCTCTAGTCAGTTGAGGTGTGGGACTGGCCACTGTTTGGATTCCTTTCTGCTGACTGACTCCTGCCCCAAGGCATCCCTGGACTCTCCCTGGTGAGACGAAGATTAGCCCCTGTGATCATATCCATTTGGTCTACCGGACGACAAGTGGTTCCGGACTGCTGGTTTTGCACATCTGTGCTCTACATCTCGTGAGTAGGATTCTTTTGTCCTCCTTAGCCTGTAATATCATTTACCATCTGATCTGCACCATGTGGCGCCCTCTATTTTGATTTTTCCAGATTCCCTATTTTGACCCTCTAACTTGCAGCTTTGACTCATGTTTGTAGGGGACAGCTATATCACTACAGGGATTGCTATGTTTTTCATACTCCCTTAGCTACAGGGATTGCTACAGAAGGAAGAGGTTCACCTACTGGAGCCTGGTCGTAGGTCCAGGGCGCAGAGCAGACGGCGAGATACCAGCCCAGCAGCGGTGGTTCATAGAGTCTGCATTACTGATGGTGGCTACGCAGTAGTTATAGTGTCCACGGTGCTGCTGATCCTTTGGGGAGCGCTAGGAGCATCCTTTTCTACGGTCCAACTTCCAGCCAGCCTGGAGGCAACCGTAACATTTGGCGGCAGCGGTGGGATAGCGTCCTAGCGCAAGGAGCAGCACCACAACAGCACTGGTATCGTAGGAGAGTTATTGAGGGCAACGCTAGCCACTGCGCAGCGTCCCTACCTACAGCAGCATGGAGCTGACAAGATACTGGTCAGAACCATGTGAAGAGCACCTCAACCGGATTCGTCACTATGAGGGCGCGGATTTCGTTCCAGAGGTAAAGAGGCGGCTAGTCCGATATGGTCCAGACCCTGCGCAGGAGGTAGTCAGTCGCATCATCCGGGAATTGGATACGGAGAACGAAGCGGCACGAGCCTTTGAGCACCAACTGTGGAGTTTGAGGGTATGGACACCTGGTCTCTCTCCCCAGCCGGAGTGTGCCTTCCAGGGAGAGGAGACAACCGGTCTCTCTCCCCAGCCGCAGCATGTTCCACAGGAAGCGGAGAGCATTGACCTCCCTTCCCAACGGCCGCCGGAGTATCAGGAGGAGGAGGTAAGCCAATCTCCCCCTCCCCGGCTAACTCCTAACTTGGGCCCAGGGTTAACAGTGGAGATGTTAACCCCCACTGACCCCCACGTTCCCTTTGCCACCGGGCAGGACTATGCCCCAATTCCCCCAGCAGAAGAGCTGGCATCAGGACAGAGCGCTGCTGGCCTCTGCCCTACAGACCCCCTTGTTACAGGACTGGCCTGCAAACCCCTCACCCCAGCAGAAGCGCTGGCACCAGGGCAGAGTTCCGCTGGCCTCTGCCCCCCAAGTACCATCAGGTATTTGCCCAGCTGCGCCAGGAAGGCAGAGGATGCTACACTTTCATCCTACAACCTGGAACCTACAGGCCAGTACTACTTATTGTGGGGGGGCTACTTTGCTGCTAATGTTTATTTGTGGGTGGGTTGCGAGACTAACTTAGGCACTGACCGACAGAAGGTCAGGTGCCTGGTTAGTCTCCCTCCAAAAGGGGAGATATGTTACAAACTGCTATTTGTAACTGGCCCTTTAAATGGAAAATTGCCCTGCTTCCCTGGATTTTGGAGAAGCCTATTTGCCAGCCTCCTTCCTCATGACTATGGCCCCTGGAAGATTGTGCCCCTGAGAACATATTAACTTTTATTGGGTGTGTATGGCCCTTTGAGAACCGTCTGGGGACATATTGTGACTTTGGTGAACAATGCCCTTTTAAGACTATGTCCCCAGACCTGTGAAATGACTTGTCCCTGGCTTTCTCCCACTTGGTTCAGTGGATAGGGCTTGCTGAACCAGGTGCCACACAGGCAGAGTGTTCCACAGAGGGGGAGCACTGTTACAGAAGCATTCGTTTTCATTGTGTGCCATTAAGTGCTATGTGACAGACCCTTCGGTCAGAACTAAAGAGTTAAATTTTGTTCAGCTTCAAGAAACCTATTCTAAATACAAGTTTGCTGGGATGAGCTCTAATTAAGTTTAGTGATAAAACATTCCCATTGTCTAATCAGACTGCTAGTGATAAGGTGGACTGCATTGTTTTATTGTGTGTAATGTTATCTGCTGAAGTAATGTTGTGGCCTGTCAAAGGGCATTGCCTCTCTATCTAAATGTATCTAAATGTGTGATTGGGGATTTTATGCCTCCCCCTGAGAGTGTCTTTTTTGCATGTAACCTCAATAAAAAGCAGGCTGTGTGTCCAGCACATCAGACCTATTTTGACCCTCTAACTTGCAGCTTTGACTCATGTTTGTAGGGGACAGCTATATCACTACAGGGATTGCTATGTTTTTCATACTACCTTAGCTACAGGGATTGCTACAGAAGGAAGAGGTTCACCTACTGGAGCCTGGTCGTAGGTACAGGGCGCAGAGCAGACGGCGAGATACCAGCCCAGCAGCGGTGGTTCATAGAGTCTGCATTACTGATGGTGGCTACGCAGTAGTTATAGTGTCCACGGTGCTGCTGATCCTTTGGGGAGCGCTAGGAGCATCCTTTTCTACGGTCCAACTTCCAGCCAGCCTGGAGGCAACCGTAACAATTTGTGATCCCATAAAGAAGATAATCAAACGGCTAGATTTAGAGTTTTGTCGGTAACGACCCGCGTAGCTAACGCTGGCTTTTTTTCCCCCGCACCTTTTAAATACCGCTGGTATTTAGAGTTCACAGAATGGCTGCGTTTTCAGTGCATTAGGCTCCAAAAAGGGAGCGTAGAGCATAATTTACCGCCACTGCAACTCTAAATACCAGCGGTGCTTACGGATGCGGCCAGCTTCAAAAACGTGCTCGTGCACGATTCCCCCATAGAAAACAATGGGGCATTTTGAGCTGAAAAAAAACCTAACACCTGCAAAAAAGCAGCGTTCAGCTCTTAACGCAGCCTCATTGTTTCCTATGGGGAAACAGTTTCCATGTCTGCACCTAACACCCTAACATGTACCCCGAGTCTAAACACCCCTAACCTTACACTTATTAACCCCTAATCTGCCGCCCCCGCTATCGCTGACCCCTGCATATTATTATTAACCACTAATCTGCCGCTCCGTACACCGCCGCAACCTACGTTATCCCTATGTACCCCTAATCTGCTGCCCATAACACAGCCGACCCCTATATTATATTTATTAACCCCTAATCTGCCCCCCACAACGTCGCCTCCACCTACCTACAATTATTAACCCCTAATCTGCCGACCGGACCTCACCGCTACTATAATAAATGTATTAACCCCTAATCCGCCTCACTCCCGCCTCAATAACCCAATAATAAATAGTATTAACCCCTAATCTGCCGACCGGACCTCACCGCTACTCTAATACATTTATTAACCCCTAAAGCTAAGTCTAACCTTAACACTAACACCCCCCTAAATTAAATATAATTTAAATCTAACTAAATAAATTAACTCTTATTAAATAACTTATTCCTATTTAAAGCTAAATACTTGCCTGTAAAATAAACCCTAATATAGCTACACTATAAATTATAATTATATTGTAGCTATTTTAGGATTAATATTTATTTTACAGGCAACTTTGTATTTATTTTAACCAGGTACAATAGCTATTAAATAGTTAATAACTATTTAATAGCTACCTAGTTAAAATAATTACAAAATTACCTGTAAAATAAATCCTAACCTAAGTTACAATTAAACCTAACACTACACTATCAATAAATTAATTAAATAAAATACCTACAATTATCTACAATTAAACCTAACACTACACTATCAATAAATTAATTAAATACAATACCTACAAATAAATACAATTAAATAAACTAACTAAAGTACAAAAAATAAAAAAGAACTAAGTTACAAAAAATAAAAAAATATTTACAAACATTAGAAAAATATTACAACAATTTTAAACTAATTACACCTACTCTAAGCCCCCTAATAAAATAACAAAGACCCCCAAAATAAAAAAATGCCCTACCCTATTCTAAATTTAAAAAGTTCAAAGCTCTTTTACCTTACCAGCCCTCAAAAGGGCCTTTTGCGGGGCATGCCCCAAAGAAAACTGCTCTTTTGCCTGTAAAAGAAAAATACAACCCCCCCCAACATTAAAACCCACCACCCACATACCCCTAATCTAACCCAAACCCCCCTTAAAAAAACCTAACACTACCCACCTGAAGATCATCCTACCTTGAGTCGTCTTCACTCAGCCGAGCCACCGATGGAACTGAAGAGGAGATCCGAAGCGGCAGAAGTGATCCTCCAAGGGGCGCTGAAGAAATCTTCCATCCGATGAAGTGATCCTCCAAGCGGCGCTGAAGACGTCTTCCATCCGTGCGATGTCATCTTCCAAGCGGGGTCTTCAATCTTCTTTCTTCAGGATCCATCTTGCAGACCTCCGACGCGGAACATCCTGCTGGCCCGACGGACTACCGACGAATGAAGGCTCCTTTAAGGGACGTCATCCAAGATGGCGTCCCTCGAATTCCGATTGGCTGATAGGATTCTATCAGCCAATTGGAATTAAGGTAGGAAAATTCTGATTGGCTGATGGAATCAGCCAATCAGATTCAAGTTCAATCCGATTGGCTGATCCAATCAGCCAATCAGATTGAGCTCGCATTCTATTGGCTGTTCCGATCAGCCAATAGAATGCAAGCTCAATCTGATTGGCTGATCCAATCAGCCAATCGGATTGAACTTGAATCTGATTGGCTGATTCCATCAGCCAATCAGAATTTTCCGACCAGGTCTGCAAGATGGATCCTGAAGAAAGAAGATTGAAGACCCCGCTTGGAAGATGACATCGCCCGGATGGAAGACGTCTTCAGCGCCGCTTGGAGGATCACTTCATAGGATGGAAGATTTCTTCAGCGCCCCTTGGAGGATCACTTCTGCCGCTTCGGATCTCCTCTTCAGTTCCATCGGTGGCTCGGCTGAGTGAAGACGACTCAAGGTAGGATGATCTTCAGGGGGGTAGTGTTAGGTTTTTTTAAGGGGGGTTTGGGTTAGATTAGGGGTATGTGGGTGGTGGGTTTTAATGTTGGGGGGGTTGTATTTTTCTTTTACAGGCAAAAGAGCAGTTTTCTTTGGGGCATGCCCCGCAAAAGGCCCTTTTGAGGGCTGGTAAGGTAAAAGAGCTTTGAACTTTTTTAATTTAGAATAGGGTAGGGCATTTTTTTTATTTTGGGGTCTTTGTTATTTTATTAGGGGGCTTAGAGTAGGTGTAATTAGTTTAAAATTGTTGTAATATTTTTCTAATGTTTGTAAATATTTTTTTATTTTTTGTAACTTAGTTCTTTTTTATTTTTTGTACTTTAGTTAGTTTATTTATTTGTATTTATTTGTAGGTATTGTATTTAATTAATTTATTGATAGTGTAGTGTTAGGTTTAATTGTAACTTAGGTTAGGATTTATTTTACAGGTAATTTTGTAATTATTTTAACTAGGTAGCTATTAAATAGTTATTAACTATTTAATAGCTATTGTACCTGGTTAAAATAAATACAAAGTTGCCTGTAAAATAAATATTAATCCTAAAATAGCTACAATATAATTATAATTTATATTGTAGCTATATTAGGGTTTATTTTACAGGTAAGTATTTAGCTTTAAATAGGAATAAGTTATTTAATAAGAGTTAATTTATTTCGTTAGATTTAAATTATATTTAACTTAGGGGGGTGTTAGTGTTAAGGTTAGACTTAGCTTTAGGGGTTAATACATTTATTAGAGAAGCGGTGAGGTCCGGTCGGCAGATTAGGGGTTAATACTTGAAGTTAGGTGTCGGCAATGTTAGGGAGGGCAGATTAGGGGTTAATACTATTTATTATAGGGTTATTGAGGCGGGAGTGAGGCGGATTAGGGGTTAATAACTTTATTATAGTAGCGGTGAGGTCCGGTCGGCAGATTAGGGGTTAATAATTGTAGGTAGGTGGCGGCGACGTTGGGGGTGGCAGATTAGGGGTTAATAAATATAATATAGGGGTCGGCGGTGTTAGGGGCAGCAGATTAGGGGTACATAGGGATAACGTAGGTGACGGCGGTGTGCGGTCGGAAGATTAGGGGTTAAAAAATTTTAATAGAGTGGCGGCGATGTGGGGGGGCCTCGGTTTAGGGGTACATAGGTAGTTTATGGGTGTTAGTGTACTTTAGAGCACAGTAGTTAAGAGCTTTTTGAACCGGCGTTAGCCCAGAAAGCTCTTAACTCCTGACTTTTTTCTGCGGCTGGAGTTTTGTCGTTCGATTTCTAACGCTCACTTCAGCCACGACTCTAAATACCGGCGTTAGAAAGATCCCATTGAAAAGATAGGATACGCAAATGGCGTAGGGGGATCTGCGGTATGGAAAAGTCGCGGCTGGAAAGTGAGCGTTAGACCCTTTCCTGACTGACTCTAAATACCAGCGGGCGGTAAAAACCAGCGTTAGGAGCCTCTAACGCTGGTTTTGACGGCTAACGCCAAACTCTAAATCTAGGCGAAAGTTAGTAAATCTAGTAGTTCAATGCTACTTGTTGTATAATGTCTATTACTACCTCTAGTGTTACTGTGATGTTTGCCAATCAGGAAGTGCTCTGTTTTGTAGATGTTGTGCTATTGTTTACAGCACACCCCTGTATTGTTTGCAATGCAGTGAGTGCATATTGCATAAGGGATTATTCACACTAAAAATGGTCTATTTTAAATAGACCCTTTAAGAAAGATAATATCATATGTTTTTGTTTATGATCCCAAATGCCATCCCACTCCCAGGCAGATCTGTAGGGGTTAACCTAATATAACCAACCATTTAACAATAACAATGTGTGTACTGTCTAACTGTCTTTATGAGTGTGTGAGTGACAGTGTGACTGTGAGTGAGTGAGTGCCAGTTTGAAATGTTGTTTGTATGTATCTATCTATGAGTGTGTGTGAGACTGAGTGCCTTAACTGCCTTTGAATGTTTTTGTTTGTATGTGTGTCTGTCTAAGTGTCTATGAGTGTTAGTGTGACTGTGGCTGACTGGCTGTGGTGCCTTTGAATGTTTTTGTTTGTGTGTGTCCCACTGTGTCTCTAGTGTCTGTCTAGTGACTGTCTAACTGTCTATGAGTGTGCAGAGAGTGAGACTGAAGCCAAACCACTATATTAGCGAAAGGAAAAGCCTTGAGTAAATCTTTATTGGATCACAAATATACTGTACACTACAGACAGTACAGCACACACAGCACAACAGCACAATACAAAAATAAAGCACACACACCTCAGATGAGTGGCGTGCCACCCTTTCTTCACCATGATTTACTCCTTGATGTCTGTGTGCTTTTTTATGTATTGTTTGTGTGTGACTGTGACTGCTGTGTACTGTTCAGTGACAGACTCAGTCACTGTTCAGTTGTGTGTAGTACTGCTTTAACAGTAACTAATAACTAACTAATTATATTTGTGATCCCATAAAGATAATATAATCATCAAGAAGAAACTGTAGTTATAGTAGTTCAGTTCAATGCTACTTGTTTTAAATGTCTCTCTCTCAGTCTCTAGTACTATTGTAAGTCTGTAACTGTGTAAACTAATTGTATATGTCACAATCACATGTGTGTTGTGTGCACACTCTGTGCTGTGTGTTGTGTTCCAGATTCTTCACGTGATGTTTGTTTGCCACAAATTGACAGTCATGAAGGCACAGTGGACTGCACCTGTAATTTTGTACCTATAAGGGATTTATGTTTTGTTTTCTGAGGACAATTTTCACACAAATAAGGTATTATGGTGGTAACTTAAGCTTAACCTATCTATTTTGGTTTTAATTTAATGTCTATTATTATATTATTATTACTAAGTAAGTAAAGACATTAAATTAAAACCAACATAGATAGGTTAGACATTTATTTGTTGTTCATGTTTCTTTACAAGTGTATAGTGTACTTACTTACTATATATAAAATATACATTTTAATATTTTCTTTTATTGAAGAAGTACACTGTCTGCGAGCACTGCACTTTTTACACTACGTACTCTGTAACTACAGCTTGATGCCATAATATTGTTTCCAAACCAATACAACAATTGCCATTTAGTATTTACTGTTCTATTAACTGTTGTTGTCTGCTGTGTTCAGACTTTGCCACAGGAAGAGTGTCCTTTTTTGAGCTAATAAAATAAAAAAAGAGTTTATTTCAATATTTTGACTGCTTGAATTTTTTTTTCTGAAAAATTTAAAAAATGGGCAGAAATAGTGCAGTAATTGTGATGCATCGCGATGCATCGTAGAATCGAATCGTTACGATGATAATCGTAATCGAATCGTGAGACAAGTGAAGATGCGCAGCTCTAGTAATAGGGGATAAGGGCAGGTGCAGTTAAGATAATAGGGGATGTAAGCAGGTGCAGTTAGGGTAATAGGGGATAAGGGCTGGTGCAGTTAGTGTAATAGGGGATAAGGGCAGGTACAGTTAGGGTTAATAGGGGATAAGAGCAGGTGCAGTTAGGGTAATAGGGGATAAGAGCAGGTGCAGTTAGGGTTAATAGGGGATAAGAGCAGGTGCAGTTAGGGTAATAGGGGATAAGGGCGGGTGCAGTTAGGGTAATAGGGGATAAGGGCAGGTGCAGTTAGGGTAATAGGGGATAAGGGCAGGTGCAGTTAGGGTAATAGGGGATAAGAGCAGGTGCAGTTAGGGTTAATAGGGGGTAAGAGCAGGTGCAGTTAGGGTAATGGGATAAGGGCAGGTGCAGTTAGGGTAATAGGGGATAAGGGCAGGTGCAGTTAGGGTAATAGGGGATAAGGGCAGGTGCAGTTAGGGTTAATAGGGGATAAGGGCTGGTGCAGTTAGGGTAATAGGGGATAAGGGCAGGTGCAGTTAGGGTAATAGAGGATAAGGGCAGGTGCAGTTAGGGCTAATAGGGGATAAGGGCAGGTGCAGTTAGGGTAATAGGGGATAAGGGCAGGTGCAGTTAGGGTAATAAGGGATGGGGCAGGTGCAGTTAGGGTAATAGTGGATAAGTGCAGGTGCAGTTAGGGTAATAAGGGATGGGACAGGTGCAGTTAGGGTAATAGGGGATAAAAGCAGGTGCAGTTAGGGTAATAGGGGATAAGGGCAGGTGCAGTTAGGGTAATAGGGATAAGGGCGGGTGCAGTTAGGGTAATAGGGGATAAAGGCAGATGCAGTTAGGGTAATAGGGGATAAGGGGGGGTGCAGTTAGGGTAATAGGGGATAAGGGCGGGTGCAGTTAGGGTAATAGGGGATAAGGGCTGGTGCAGATAGGGTTAATAGGGGATAAGGGCTGGTGCAGATAGGGTTAATAGGGGATAAGGGCAGGTGCAGTTAGGGTAATAGGGGATAAGGGCATGTGCAGTTAGGGTAATAAGGGTAAGGGCTGGTGCAGTTTGGGTAATAGGGGATAATACTGAGAGTCTGTAGGAGGAGGGGGTGGGCAAAATTAATTATAATTAAAATTTCATGCTCTATCTGAATCACGAAAGAAAAAAAATTGGGTTCAGTGTCCCTTTAAGGGGGGTCAAAAGGGCGGGCTGATTTATGAGGATACTTATATACCAAAAACCGACAATGTTACAGACGTGAAAATTGGTTTTAGATTTTCCTTTAAAAATAAAGAAATACGTGTTTTAACATTTCCCAAAAATCCACTTAAGGGGGGTCAAAAGGAGGGGGGAGATGTGAAAATTGGTATTTAGATTACGAGAACTAACGAAAACTCAAGAAGTTCAGGTCAGCGAGGGTGCAACCCGAACAGGCACACACGTGAGTGCACATGTCGTTGCGAGTGGTCAGGTTTTTCGCTATTTTTTACAAATCACAAAATCCACGTGAGCGAAGCCATGGGCAACAGTTACTATCTAATATAGAGGTAACAGATTAAGGTTATATCTAATACAGAAGTGTCAGTTTATGGTGATGTGCAATATGAAGGTAACAGCTTATGAAGGTGTCTAATAGATGGGTAACATTCTATGATTATACCTAATAGAGGTAACTACTGTTGACTACATGTAATACATAGGTAACAATTTGTGGCTATATCTAATATAGAGGTAACTTCTTAAAGATATGTCTGTCTGTACAGTATGTGTGTGTGTATTTCCCTCTTTTTTACCTTTCCCTTTCTTTTCCTTTTTTTTTTTATTTTCTATTGGAGAGGGAGCATATAGGAGAGGAAAAGAAAAAAAATTTTTTTTTTATAAACTTATAACAGTGACTATCTCTTAATAATTGTGCATAAACAATACAATATATATAAAAAAAAATCATTAATTAATTATTTAGTAATAAATAACTTTGTGTTAAGGTAACCAGAATTGGCCAGATTTTTAAATTTATGAATAATTTCAATGAGTACGTGTACTTCACACAATACAATCTAATAACAGCAATTACCTCCTCAAAAATTAGCATAATCCACTCAGTGCAACTGTGTTTGACCCCAAATTCCAAAAAAAGAACGAAAAAAAAAAAACCCTTGCATATAATACAAAAAAAGTCAAATTAATAACACTACCTATCTCCTAACTACCTGTGAACAGTTGCAGCAATACAAGTTGCATTTCCAAAGCCCACCTGCTGTTTAACAATCGTGTGATGTTTAACCATCATTGACCAAAAAAAAAAAAACTTATACCTACTATCAATCTATTCAGTAAATGTGCATAATTCAAGTCAATAAATATATGACAATAATTATTTACTCTATGCTTAAACACATAATGTACAAAATCCCCTTATATTTAATTAAAAACTTATACATAATGTCCATCTGTTCAAAAAAGAAAAAAAGTGCAAAATTCAAGCAATAAAATTATAACAATGGCTAACTGCTCTTTACTTAAACACATAATACAATTGTAAAAAAAAAAAAACCCTTATTTTTTTTCTGTTCTTTCCTCTCTTCTTTTCCTTTCCCCTTAAGATTTCCAGTAATTTAAAAAGGAAATACGTGGATTTTCTAAAAAATTATGAGCAGCATCAGGAGAATCAAAATAAAAAAAGTCAGACCCAGATTTAGTCTTCAATTTGGCTGGGTATAAAAGAGAAAAAAAACTATTTTCAGACACTAGGCGAGTACAGACTGATGAAAACTGCTTCCTTTTCAACGATGTTTCCATCGAGAAGTCCTGGAAAAGTAGAATTTTTTCTCCTTGAAATTGTAAAGACTTATTTTTCCTATAGGCCCTTAAAATCTCATTTTTCCCTTGAAAGTTCAGGAATTTAGCAATCACAGGCCTTGGTTTCCTCTCCCTCAGCGTATTCTCCTCTCTCTCTCTTCCCAGCCTATGTACTCTTTCAATTATAAAAATATTACTCTCAGGATTTAGGCCTAACGATTCAGGAAGTGAGTGCTCCACAAATTTCTTGAGATCTTGGAATTTCAAGGCTTCTGGTATTCCAATGAGCCACAAATTACTTCTCCTTGACTTGTTTTCCATATCATCCATTTTATTGATTAATATTGCATTCTGTTTTTGGAGTGCTTCTATTTGTAGCTGTATAGTATTTTGAGTGTCTTCACAATTGGAGATTCTTTGCTCAACCTCTCTTAACCTTTCTGCTTGAGATTTTAATTCTTCCAAAATTGTGTCCACTCTTTTATAAGATTCCTCTATTTTAGGACTAATTAGGTCTGCCACCAAGGCTGCAATTTCACCAGCATTTAAGACATTAGTGGCCTCAGAATTCCTTTCTTCCACCATAGATCTATTTGGGGAGATAGCAGTAGTGGCTTTATTATTTTTCTTCTCCAGTTGCTTTAATTTAGGTGACATTTTAGGATGAGTAAGAAATGTATCCATGTATAGCAACTTTCAGCTCTGTACAAAACTTAAGCCTTGTTGTACTATTACAGTACAGCTTGCACCTTAGGTGAAGAAAAGTTTTTCAACTGAATACCCATATAGGAGAGAAATATAAAAACAAGATAGAAGGTATAAAAGGAATCTTGTATCCACCTTGCTATGGTATATTAGTGGCAAGTGGCGAGATTTATAAGGTGCACCAGCTACTTCCTCTGTTCTTTCAAGGGCCCCTCCATAGCATTAATCACTGGCCCCAACTTTGTATAGTTCAATTTTTATATGTCTCAATCCTGAGCCAGTATACCAATTAATCAAAGTAGGCCAGAAGACTACATAGCAGCTATGCAAAACACTTTAATTAGTGTATATGGCTTCCATCAAAATAATTACCGTCCCAAACAGCCTTACGGTTAAAGAAATGCAGTACAAAGTCAGCAAAATTAAAATGCAGAAATTGGCAGTTTTCCTACCTTCTGTTGTTGTTTCACAGTTATCCTCCTTCCTTGTGGGGGATGAAGACCTCTATTGAGGCACAACTATGACACAGGGCATACACTTCCTACCTCCAGATACCCCAGCGTCCCAGAAGTGGTCGGTAGCTTCCTTACCCAGCAGAAGCTCCTAGACCCTTCTTGTGTTGCTGCTCCTGCAGCCCGCACGATATCTCCTGCTTTAGCGCAAGCCTCCTCCTGCTTCCACCGATCAGGCGGTGCTGATTGAGCTGCACCTGTCTCCCTGTAATACAGGGATTCTCCTTCGGCTGTACAAGCTGGAACCGGCTCCTTAAGAATTCAGCCGTGGCAGACGCGGTCACCTCTGTGCCACTTCGGCTATCTCCCCTGGACTGAATTTGCGCCTCCCGTGCTGCGCAATGACGTAGCTGCCGCCACTCCCCCTCGGGATCAAACTTTACAATACACTCGTGTGTGTGTATTTACATTATTTACTAAGCGCCAAGAAATTCCCCAGCACTGGCCATGGGTACAACTGATACAGCAATACAATGCATGTAAGCGACAAGACAAGAGGTGATGTTAGAAGATACAAGGAGCAGGTCATTGTTGGACCTTAGGGGGTAGGCTGGAGTATACAGTATATGTTAACCTCTTAATGACAACTGACGTACCAGGTACGTCATGCAAAAACGAACAGTTAATGACAATAGATGTACCTGGTACGTCAGTTGTCTAACAGAGTGCTGGAAGCGATCACAATCGCTTCCAGCAGCTCTCAGGGTATTGCAGTGATGCCTCGATATGGAGGCATCCTGCAATACCTTTTTACAAGCCTTTGATGCAGAGAGAGCCACTCTGTGGCCCTCTCTGCACCGGTAGCAATGGTGCCATTCGTTGGTGGGTGGGAGCGTAACAGGGTGGGTGGGTGGCCCATCGCTACCTGGCATCCGGTTCCTGTAAGTGCAATGTGCACGCCGGGTGCCGGGAGCGTGCGGGCTGTGCGCGCGCACGCTCATTAGCCACTGACACCAATAAGGAGGGAGAGGGGGGGAAAGATTAAAAAAAATATATATTAAAGGATCTGGGAGGGGGATGGGGGTATTGTGGGGGGGCTGCCAGTACCCAAGATGGCGGCAATTGGGTAGGGGAGAGTGTTAGAGAGCTGGGGGGGATTAGGGAGGTTGGGGCTAAGGCAGGGGTCCATCACAGCTAAAATATTTTATTATTTTTATTTTTTTTTTTTAAAAACTTTTATTTAGTACTGGCAGACTCTACCCTAAAGCTAAAATTAACCCTGCAAGCTCCCTACAAGCTACCTAATTAACCCCTTCACTGCTGGGCATAATTCACGTGTGGTGCGCAGCAGCATTTTGCGGCCTTCTAATTACCAAAAAGCCAAAGCCATATATGTCTGCTATTTCTGAACAAAGGGGATCCCAGAGAAGCTTTTACAACAATTTGTGCCATAATTGCACAAGCTGTTTGTAAATAATTTCAGTGAGAAACCTAAAGTTTGTGAAAAATGTAAAGTTTTTTTTTTTTATTTGCTTGCATTTGGCGGTGAAATAGTGGCATGAAATATACCAAAATGGGCCTAGATCAATACTTGGGGTTGTCTACTACACTACACTAAAGCTAAAATTAACCCTACAAGCTCCCTAATTAACCCCTTCACTGCTGGGCATAAAACATGTGTGGTGCGCAGCGGCATTTAGCGGCCTTCTAATTACCAAAAAGCAACCCCAAAGCCATATAAGTCTGCTATTTCTGAACAAAGGGGATCCCAGAAAAGCATTTACAACCATTTGTGCCATAATTGCAGAAGCTGTTTGTAAATTATTTCAGTGGGAAACCTAAAGTTTGTGACAACATTTTTTTAATTTGATTGCATTCGGCGGTTAAATGGTGGCATGAAATATACCAAAATGGACCTAGATCAATACTTTGGGATGTCTTCTAAAAAAATATATACATGTCAAGGGTTATTCAGGTTTTCCTGACAGATATCAGTGGCCCAATGTAACTAGCGCTAATTTTGAAAAAAAGTGGTTTGGAAATAGCAAAGTGCTACTTGTATTTATGGCCCTATAACTTACAAAAAAAGCAAAGAACATGTGAACATTGGGTATTTCTAAACTCAGGACAAAATTTAGAAACTATTTAGCATGGGTGTTTTTTGGTGATTGTAGATGTGTAACAGATTTTGGGGGTCAAAGTTAGAAAAAGTGTGGGTTTTTTCAATTTTTCCTCATATTTTATAATTTTTTTATAGTAAATTATAAGATATGATGAAAATAATGGTATCTTTAGAAAGTCCATTTAATGGCGAGAAAAACGGTATATAATATGTGTGGGTACAGTAAATGAATAAGAGGAAAATTACAGCTAAACACAAACACAGCAGAAATGTAAAAATAGCCTTTGTCCTTAAAGGGACATTATGCACTCAAAAAATATGGGGTATTTAAATAAAGAATTCAAAGAATATAAGGTTTGTAATTGACATATATTAGCAATTTTTCTGCTAAAGCTTCTAAAATTGATGACAAAGTTTCACTACATAAGAATACGTTCGTAGGACACACTAGCTACAAAGCAAGGTGTTTTTCCTCGCCCCCTAGCTAGTGTCCTTATAGCCAGCCCCCATGCTGGAGCTGCTAATACATGTCAATTACAATCCCCTCCGTGACTGTTCCACTGTGCAGGGGAATAGGGAATCTCACTCACTGGGCCCCGTGCCCAGCACCCTGTTCCCCCTTCTGATTGTTTACTTGCCTGCCAGCTGTCCCCCTCCGTTTTCAGACTGAGCCCCACAAGTTGGCTGTTATTATGTGTTGCAGCATTGTGGGCTGTGCGTGAGTATGATCATGCTTTCTAACATAGCTGTAATGCCCATATTCAATGCTCATACTCACGCACAGCCCACAATGCTGCAACATAGTGTATCGCTAAGGGGATAATTGAGCAAACGAGACGTGCACAAAAGCTTGGAGAATATTGCGTATATAGTACATTATACGCAATGTAAACTTTGATAACTAGTAGAGCACCGTGCTTATTAGTCACAAGCTACAAGGAGGAGGCTGCTGGCATGTACTACTACATACGGGGAGTAAAGCAAACTAACACACAATGCACGGTATACCGCAGTATTCACGCACAACACGTCCAGCCGCACATACTGTTATCACTCACGGTTATGCACTAAGATGCCGCGCACATATCTTCAGCTCCGGTCATATATATTTATTATAATGCGTGTGGTGTAGATTCCAAGCGGGGGCATCTGAGGACTGTCCGTTCTCCTATGGTCCCTAAATAGAAGCCGTGTGTTGACATTTCTGAATTGTGTAAGAATGCCCATATTCAATATTCAATATATGCAAGCAAACAAAAGAAGTAGGCAGGGATGAAAGGGGAGATAGGGATAGAAGTAAGGGAGGGTCTAAAAACAAGGCAGGGATATTAGGGACTTACCAGAGCAGGGGGATCAGTTCATATTTTGTCTTCTTTCTTCACAGATCGCAGGATCAGCTTGTCTTCAGGACTGCAGCGAGAATGGAGCGAGGAAGCAGGTTCCACCAAGGAGGCTGCAGGATAGCGTGCTCAGCATCCAGTTACCTAGAAGGAAGACAAAGGATTCAGGTGAGAGTTTTACCCCACATCCCCTTCCAGGCGCTCCCAGGTCTTATGGCCCTCTACATTCCTCTGAACCCACCAGCTCTGATGAGGATGAGCTTTCCTGCATATCTGCGGCTAGCTTTAGTTTACGAACCCCCCTCCTCCCCAATACACTCAGATCCATTGGAATTACCTCCTCCCTCCCCTCCCCCCTCCGGTAAGGGTGCTACACAGAGATCCGGGTCTGAGGCATTGAATTCAGCCTCCGGAACCCGTTCTACGCCATATCGGGCACTCCCCTCTACAACCCCCGGCTCCCCCCTTGTGACAGTAAAAAAGGCACGCAAAAAGTCCTCAGTGCCGGCCGCGGTAACCACTAGGTCCCGCTCTGCCCCAACCAAGGCTTCCGGTGCAAGTAAGGGCCGATCCGCCACACCTAAGATGGCGCCCAGCATCCCCCAACCTCCCTCTTCCTGTAGCAGGCCCAACCGGAAGTGTAAAGACGCTACTACGTCACTTCCGGTTGCGCGTAGACCCCCAGTAGAAGTAAACGAGCGCAAGGGAACGGAGGACAGAGGACGTTCTTCTGTTCCCTCCCCTAGTACACGAGCTGTATGGGGAATGGATGAGAGATATTTCACATCCATTCCCTCCCCTAATAAACGAGCACATATAAGTATGGGCAACGGAGGGGATTACTATTACAGGGGCATGAACATAAGCCCTCATAGAGGTCTAGGGGACAAATATAGCTCCGTTAAGTGGCGCACCCCAGGTTATGGACATATAGGTAGGGGGTCCCATATAATTCAGGGTGGGGGAGATAAATTCAATAACGAGGTTAGAGCCTCCAATAAGCACACATATGTTAGGGATCACAACCTGTGCAAGGGGGCAGATTTTTCCCCCAGCAGGGTTCCTTCCCCAATTACAGGACACCATTCTCTGGGTCCTATGCCTGCACCCTCCCCAGGAAATTTCCATGAGGAAGGGTGTTTATTATACCCCCACCCAGCCCCATCCCCTTCCAGAAAGCAAAGAGGCAGCTCCAGGCATCCCACTCCCTTCCCCCCTTCCCCTCCCCACCCTCTATCATTGCAGAATATGGGGGAATGGCCATCCCATGAACGCAATCACGTGCAGTTTGTGGACACGGGTGGGGTATGCAGTTCAGAGGATGAACACACAGGAGGCAGGAGGAAAGACGGCCGAGAGGGTAGCAGCAGGAGCCAAGGACAGGAAATCAACAGCATGGAACGAACATCGACTCCCAGGGATCTGAGTGAGTATACAGATATTATGTCTAATGTTTTTGATGGGAGTAGCAGTTCTGATTCAGGGTCCGACAGTTCGGATTCGGAATAAGATGAGGGAGAAGGGAGTAAGCAGAAATCTAATAAAATTCTGAAATTGTTAAAGAAATTGAGCAAAAAAGATAGGAGCGAAAGTAGGAATAGAACAAAGGCAGACGAGATGGCAGGGGAGTTTAATAACACCTTGCATTCAGGGTCTGTATTACCTAACGCAGATATTAGGAGAGGCATACATTGTGAGCTAGACCCATTATGGGAACATTTGAAGCAGAAGACAATCAGCAAAGCCAGATTGGGGCGATATATTGATGTTTTCCAGCTGACGAAGGAGGCAGTGAAGGCCAAGGAGTCAAAAGGGGATAAGGTGCAAAAGAAAGAAATGCCTAGAAAGGATATTTTACAGTGGGTGAAAGGATTTCTAGTGTATGCAGCATGCTATTTAAAGGATAGACCGTCACAAGGTGAGAGCCTTATTAGATACTTGCATACCATTTTGGAGGTGTACACGACTTTTGGGGGATAGGCTTGGAGAGACTATGACACGGAATTCAGGAAGAAACTAGGAAAGGCCAGTGTTAAGTACTTTGGAACAAAGGAATTAGACATGTGGACAAGATTGGTTAAGCCGGACAATGGCCAGAGGTACAAGCAGGGTTATACTAGTGGCGGGTACACTAACGCCACGTCCGAGGAAGATATGTTGGGGTTATAATGACAAGAAATGTGACCGACAGATGTGCATGTTCAAGCATGTTTGTAGATATTGCAAGGGGGGGCATCCAGGAGTTGAATGCACAAGGCATGGCAAGCGTCCCTTTCGGACCATGCAGGGAAAGGGAAATATTGCTGTCCAAAATAACTGAGTTCAACCACTTCACCCCTCTGCATATACCAGTCATACTGGCTATGCTAAGGGAGTACCACAACGCACACAGGGCCTCTTTTCTGATACAATCATTTACGCAGGGTTTTAGTATACCGATACAAGGGACAATTAAACCAGGGAGACAACGGAATTTAATTTCAGCATACCAGTACCCAGAAGAGGTTAAAAGAAAAATACAAAAAGAAGTACAATTAGGAAGGATGGTTGGCCCCTTTAAAACACCTCCAATAAGCAATATGTTAGTATCACCGATAGGGGTGGTGCCGAAGAAAGAACAAGGAAAGTTCAGGTTAATTCACCACTTGTCGGCACCTAGGGGAACTTCAGTTAACGATGCAATAAATGACCAGATTTGTTCAGTGAAGTACCAATCTTTTGATCAGGCTTTGAAAATGATAAAATTGATAGGGCCAGGCGCAGAGATGGCAAAAATGGATATAGAGTCAGCGTTCAGATTGCTTCCACTGCATCCAGATAGTTACAGGTTGATGGGCATCAAGTTTGGGGGCCAATATTTCTATGACCGTTGCTTACCGATGGGATGTTCACTTTCTTGCGCGTACTTTGAGGAGTTTAGTACATTTATACATGAGATGTTAGTGGTAAGAACAGGCCTTACAACAGTAGTGCATTACTTAGACGATTTCTTGGTTGCAGGAAAGAAGGGGACAGAACAGTGCAAGTATTTAATGGGGCAGTTGCATGCTTTATTAGACTTAATGGGAGTTCCTGTAGCTCACGAAAAGTCTGAGGGACCAGTGACATCATTAGCATTTCTAGAGATACAAATAGACACGGTGGCACAGGAATGCCGCCTTCCTAGGGACAAGCTAAAAAAACTGGGAGAGCTGCTGGAAAAGGCGCACGCAGTACAGTATATGACACTGAAAGAAGTTCAGTCCTTGCTCGGTTTATTGAACTTCACTTGCAAGGTGATACCTATGGGTAGGGTGTTCAATAGGCGTTTAGAGCAGGCCACTAGGGGACACGACAACCCTAGGAGTAGAATAGAGCTGTCGGAGGATTTGAAGCAAGATTTGCATATGTGGGCAGAATTCATAACATACTTTAATGGAGTAAGAATTTGGCAGGATGGCCCTCATTCCAACCAAGTGTTGCACCTATTCACAGATGCAGCTGGTTCACATGGGTTTGGGGCCTATTTGGATGGACAGTGGTGTGCTGAACAATGGCCCAACGTGTGGGTGAGGTTAGGGGCCACAAAAAATCTCACGCTCTTGGAACTTTTCCCAATAGTGGTTGCGATGGAAATTTGGCATCATCAGTTAAGTAACAAGAGCGTCAGATTTTGGACAGACAATATGAGTGTGGTACATGCTATAAACAACCTGGCATCAAAATCACCACCAGTAATTAAATTACTGAGAATACTGGTGCTCAGGTGAATGCAGAGCAATATTACCTTCAAGGCCAAACATGTGCCGGGGGTTCAGAATATATTGGCGGATGCATTATCACGGGGCAGGTGGGACGTATTTTGGAAGGTAGCACCTAAAGCAAATAAGATTAGAATGCTATCTTTGGCAGGTGGTGGAGCAAAAAGAATTCTCTGGGACCTGGTGAAGCAATCCTTGGCCCAAAGAACATGGAACAATTATTCAAGGTACTGGGTTGCATTTTTAAAGCTGGGGAAAGGCCAGGCGAACACTCTAAACACCCTCTGCGAGTACATGGCGAAGCAAAGAGAAAAAGGGGTCAAGAAAGGTCTCATGAATTCAAAGTTAGCCGGGTTGTCCTTCTTTAATCAATGGTGTGGCACAGCAGATTATACAAAACATTTTATTATCAGAAAAGCGCTTAAGGGATGGGATAAGGGACGCAGGAGGAGAGATCAGAGGGAACCCATTACAAGAGAAAAGCTGAGGTTGCTTTTGAAAGCCTTACGACAAACATGTACGGACCAGTTTGAGACAAAAATGTTTAAAGCAGTGCATGCTTTAGCATTTGCTGGGGCGTTTAGGGTTAACGAAGTGGTAGCGAGAAACAAGCAGGACCAGGAGGGGGGATTGCATCTGAGTCATGTAAGCCTATACCCCGATTCGATCATGATTTATGTGTGTAGATCAAAAACAGACCAGGACGGAAAAGGTTGTTGGACAGCTATTCAGAAGGATCAGTATAATGACATTTGCCCTGTAAAAAACTTAAGAAAATATATGGGGATTGGGCCAGATGGGGGTAATCAGTTGTTCAGACATAAGGGGGGAGATCCAGTGTCTATCTTTCAATTCAGAAGAATTCTAAAGTTAGCAGTTCAAAGGCTGGGTTGGGAAGTGAGCAGGTACAACACCCATTCATTCAGGATAGGGGCAGCCACATCAGCCGCGTTAAGGGGGGCCATGGACCAACAGATTAAGGAATTGGGGGGATGGAGTTCAGAATGTTTTAAAGCTTATGTAAGACCATAAAAAAAAAAAAAAATTGTTTTGATTTAGGCACGCAAATAGCTAGGCGTTAGTAAGTAGGCATTAGTGTATAAGCATATTTTGTTTGATTTTTAAAAATATATATTTTTGTTTCTTTTTTACACAGGTAAAAGGGTGAGGGCAGTGAGAGTATGGATACTCAGGCACATTTACATACACTGGGCTGCGGTTAAGGCCACAAGGGATAACAAGCAAGGGTTGGGATTTCACAATAGTGAAGTTTCTATAAGATGGTTGGGGAGGCATGGCATGAGATGGGAGAACTTGTCGCAAGCAATTAATCAGGCAGCAGCAAGGTGGGGGACACCGGACATTATAGTCATACATTTGGGAGGAAATTATATAGGTTATTGCCAGAACCTAGACATTATCGCAGCAATTAAATCAGATCTCAGATGGCTTGTTGCTAGATGGCAGCACATTAGGCTGGTGTGGTCCTCGATAATTTCTAGACTTACTTGGTGGGGCATGGATTCCCGGAGAGGAGGCTTTAGGGCTAGAAAACGCATCAATAGTGCCATTACAAAGTTTATCATGACCTTACATGAACCGAGAAGGCACACAGTGGTCAGACACGGAGATCTTAAGGTGGAGAACGTGGAAATGTACAGGCCGGATGGGGTTCATTTGTCGAAGACGGGATATCAGGACCACTCTACAAAGCATGGTGAGTGGAGGTCACTAGCTAGATGGGGCAGTTGGTTACTAGGGAAGTGGCGGCAAAAGAGTCCCCTCTTTTTGGCTATGGTGGCGGTAATTGGCGGCCAGTGTTGGTGCATGGTTTGACCGAGTAACGTGCAGGGCGTAAGTGGAAATATAGGTCTACGACCCCGACGGGCGAACCAGTAATGTTTTTCCACATGCGCAATGCAGGTCTGGTGCGGTGTAAGTTAAGCATCTGGTAGGCTGGCTGGGGGAGCATGGGCTCCCTAACCCCCCTTTTTCAATTGTTGGTTTCCGGTGATGACAAGTAAAGCCGCCATTACGGGGGGTTTAGTTAGGGGACTCATTGCCGTTACTTATGGATTTGATTTAAATAAAGTGACCTTGTTAAATTTGCCACTACTCCAGTGTTGTGTCTTTTATTGGGGGGAGTGGTAAAATAGGGATGTAAAGTAGTGGAAAAATTGGGTGCGGGGACAAGTTGGCCCTACTGCACTTATGAGTGTGGAATGCCCGGATGGGCAAGGAGCACAGTAAGTGGGTGGGACAATGGAACTGTTATTTACTTATGTTGTAACCATATTTGTTAAAACCCTTGCATTTTTTAGCTAGCTAATCATAAACTGTAAATAGCCTAGATGTGGAATGTATAAATACCTGGGAAGGGGACTGACCCCCTCAGAGAAAACTTTATATTGTTTCTCTCCATACTGCAGTGTGTAATCAATAAACAAACTCTTTTTAATCTGTCCTTGTCTGAAGGAGTTATTCAGTCCAGGGTGAGTATATCACCAACACATGGCGTAGTCGGCCGGATGGCAAAAGACAGCAGTCCAAGTGGCAAAGACTTTCTGCTCCAGGGACACTCAATTTAGACCGGTCTTCTGAATGGTAAGAACAATTTTGTTTTTAGTTTAACAGTAATTGAGTGTATCCGGGTAAGGGGTCAGAGCTGTTTGGCGTTCTGGGTGACGCTATCCTAAGAGGCTTTGTTTATTGATTTATTAATGTTATGTGTTGTATTGTGTAAATTGTT
Source organism: Bombina bombina (assembly GCF_027579735.1). Taxonomy (NCBI): domain Eukaryota; kingdom Metazoa; phylum Chordata; class Amphibia; order Anura; family Bombinatoridae; genus Bombina; species Bombina bombina. The sequence continues at coordinate 593,965,831 of NC_069505.1, read as the reverse complement.
TTTGTAAAAAAGTTAAAAACTTGTGACCTAGGAGGGTGTCTATTTAAAGGCAACTGGGATTAGGAAACTGGGTTTACAGTTCTAGCCGCCCCAACCTGACTGCAAATCCCACCAGATGTTAACCAGTCAGTGTTTGAATGCAAGGGGAACTGTGACAAACCTATAACTGAAACTGTGACCTGGCAGACACCCTAAAAGGACACATAGTTACCTGTTCTGATTATATGTTTAGGAAAACCTCTTGGATAAGTCCTGATTAGACAGCTTTATTTTTTGTGTGAGCACTGATAGTATTCCCAGTGAAGAAAATATTGTTAATCTTAGGAAGGGGCTATCCTGGGTAGACGTAAGACTGCAGCAGTCATTTAAGGGGACAGTATACACTCATATACATTCATTTTCATTTAAGTGCATGTAATAGACACTACTATAAAGAATAAGATGCACAGGTACTGATATAAAAATCCAGTATAAAACTGTTTAAAAACTTACTCAGTTTGCTCTGTTGAAAAGGGCATAAACAGGAGCAAGTTGGAGTAGGTAACTGATGGTATTCTCATAAAACTGTGGGGAGTCTGAAAGTCAGAGCAGTGTTATTTGAAAATAAGCAAAACTATACATTTAAAAAAAACAACAACTTTATGGGCTATATAAATAGATCATCTACAAAACATTTATGCAAGGCTGTTCCACTAATCCTAAATGGCCAAAGGGTTCCCCAGCAGAATATATGAATCAACACCATGGTCTTTTTTGTAATATGTATCATACTAAATGGTCCCGACTAACACAAAACAAAGGGTCCAATATATGGCCAGAGGGTGGCTCTTGGAACCTAGATAAAATAAATACCCTAAGTAATGTTTTAATAGAGGTTTCAAAAAAGAACAACCCTACATCAAAAGAGTGGAAAGCATATTTTAAATAGAATACTGAGGCAGTAAAAAGACAGCGTGAGTCGTTAAAGACTTCACTAGAGGATTATCAAAAAGAAACTAAAAACTTAAAATGAAATCTCCCACTAAGGGAAGAAAAAGAGCAAAAAAATAAGAAAAAGAGTGCAAGGGGTAAAAGAATAAAATGTTTCAAATGTGGAAATGTGGGACACATGAGCAAAGATTGTTGGTCACTCCAGCAGCACTAAAATACAGACACAAGAGCTGCATGTAAGAGGGGTATAGGAATACTGATAGATGGACTGGTAAAAGTATGTGGTAGAAAAGTTTGTGTTTTAATGATTAAAAGATTAAATAATACATTAAAACTGTGCTTTATATTTTTTAAGTGGGTAAATCATGTTTTAGTGTTCTTTATCAGGCAGTACCCATGGACAAAGTAAGTGTATATTACACAATTTTGTAAAAATAGGAATAATTGAGAGGAAATGTATTTCTTTGTTAGATGGTTCAGAATGTAATGCTCATGAAAATGTGTATAAATATTGAAGAGGTGCTGGAGGTATGTAAGGAGATATTAGAAGTTCGCATGGTGGGTTTTCTACCTTAGGAGTGAATATTTTTGAAGTTTTAATTAGTGGTTGATTGTCAGAGTTCAATGTGTCTCTGCTGTATGATTTTGTCAGAGCAATAGTGTACAATGTGCAGTTAAAGGTAAATGTTGTATTTTGAACTTTTGTGTATAAGGTTTATTGTGTTCTCCACTGAAATTACACAGAATTATTGATGGTAAATTATATGTCGCAAATTTTCATATATACATGTTGTCTTGTATTGATTTGCAGAACTGGCCAGCTGCAATAATTATGCAAAGACAATATTTAGTTCAAATAATATTTAGTGGATGAATTTTAACCCCTTAATGACCGAGGACGTGCAGGGTACGTCCTCAGAAAAAAGGCAGTTAACGCCTGATAACGTACCTTGCACGTCCTCGGTGTGGAAAGCAGCTGGAAGCGATCCTGCTCGCTTCCAGCTGCTTTCCGGTTATTGCAGTGATGCCTCGATATGGAGGCATCCTGCAATAACCTTAGATGGCCATCCGATGCAGAGAGAGCCACTCTGTGGCCCTCTCTGCACCGGACATCGATGGCCGGTATCGTTGGTGGGTGGGAGCCGGTGTGGGAGGTGGGTGGCGGCCATCGATGGCCCTGGTCATGTGGAGGGGGGCGGGATCGTGGGCGTGCAAGTCCGGGCGCGCGCGGGGGCGCGCGCACGTGCACGAAGGGGGAGCGCGGGCGCGCGCCGGGGCAGGGACCGGGTGGGGACCGCTGCACTACAGAAAAAAATGTGTCCCAAAATAAAAGTGGGACAAGTAATTTTTAAAAAAAACCTTAGTCGTTATTTAGGTGGTGGGGGTTGGTCCGTGGGGGGGGGGGGGGAAGCTACACTACAGAAAAAATAAAAAAAATAAAAAATAAATAAACATTTGATTGTGCAAAATGGGTACTGGCAGACAGCTGCCAGTACCCAAGATGGCCCCCAATAAGGCAGAGGGGGAGGCTTAGATAGCTGTTTTGGGGGGGATCAGGGAGGTTGGGGGCTAAGGGGGGATCCTAAACACAGCATATGTAAATATGCTTTTTTTTTTTTCTTTAAAAAAAAAAAAAAATCTTTTATTTTAGTACTGGCAGACTTTCTGCCAGTACTTAAGATGGCGGGGACAATAGTGGGGTGGGGGAGGGAAGGGAGCTGTTTGGGAGGGATCAGGGGGTGGGATGTGTCAGGTGGGAGGCTGAACTCTACACTAAAGCTAAAATTAACCCTGCAAGCTCCCTACACACTACCTAATTAACCCCTTCACTGCTAGCCATAATACACGTGTGATGCGCAGCAGCATTTAGCGACTTTCTAATTACCAAAAAGCAACGCCAAAGTCATATATGTCTGCTATTTCTGAACAAAGGGCATCCCAGAGAAGCATTTACAACCATTTGTGCCATAATTGCACAAGCTGTTTGTAAATAATTTCAGTGAGAAACCTAAAATTGTGAAAAAATTAACGTTTTTTTTAATTTGATCGCATTTGGCGGTGAAATGGTGGCATGAAATATACCAAAATGGGCCTATATCAATACTTGGGGTTGTCTACTACACTACACTAAAGCTAAAATTAACCCTAGAAGCTCCCTACATGCTCCCTAATTAACCCCTTCACTGCTGGGCATAATACGCGTATTTTGCGCAGGGGCATTTAGCAGCCTTCTAATTACCAAAAAGCAAAGCCAAAGCCATATATGTCTGCTATTTCTGAACAAAGGGGATCCCAGAGAAGCATTTACAACCATTTATGCTATAATTGCATAAGTTGTTTGTAAATAATTTCAGTGAGAAACCTAAAGTTTGTGAAAATATTTGTGAAAAAGTGAACATTTTTTTTTATTTGATCGCATTTGGCGGTGAAATGGTGGCATGAAATATACCAAAATGGGCCTAGATCAATACTTTGGGATGTCTTCTAAAAAAAAATATATACATGTCAATGGATATTCAGGGATTCCTGAAAGATATTAGTGTTCCAATGTAACTAGCGCTAATTTTGAAAAAAAAGTGGTTTGGAAATAGCAAAGTGCTACTTGTATTTATGGCCCTATAACTTGCAAAAAAAGCAAAGAACATGTAAACATTGGGTATTTCTAAACTCAGGACAAAATTTAGAAACTATTTAGCATGGGTGTTTTTTGGTGGTTGTAGATGTGTAACAGATTTTGGGGGTCAAAGTTAGAAAAAATGTGTTTTTTTCCATTTTTTCCTCATATTTTATAATGTTTTTTTATAGTAAATTATAAGATATGATGAAAATTATGGTATCTTTTGAAAGTCAATTTAATGGCGAGAAAAACGGTATATAATATATGTGGTTACAGTAAATGAGTAAGAGGAAAATTACAGCTAAACACAAACACCGCAAAAATGTAAAAATAGCCTTGGTCCCAAACGGACAGAAAATGGAAAAGTGCTGCGGTCATTAAGGGGTTAAACCAGGTATAATCTTAATGAAAATGTTTGTATATGGTTGTCTAACTTCTTTTACTTAAGTTTTTTACGTGGAATAAAATGTTTTAACTATAGAAAAATCTGACACAGATAAGGCTTTTGAGCAGTCAGACAGTAAAGACATAGGAGCTGCGTTCTATAAGAAAAAGGGAGGAGGGGAGAATGCAGACTCTGACTGACTGTCAGTTCTTCATAGACAAAGTACATAGCCCTTTGTAAATATAGCCAAAAGCTTTAATGATTATTGGAGTTGGGAATAAGCACATATCAGAACCTTTGAGTGTAACTGTAGGTCCTGAAACAGAATGACATGTTCCAAAACTGTTCAATAATGTCATTAGGAAAGACTTACTGTGTGAACTAGGGAAAGTTTTCCTTAATGTGTCTGGAGGGGAACAAGAAAGTGTATACCTGCCTTGGAGTGATAATTGCAGAATCTATGTGTTAAAGATTTGTGACTAATAAAATCAGCAGGGGAAATGTTTTATTTAAATTAAAGGGACAGGGTACTTGACATTTTTATTGTTTAAAAAATAAATAAAAAAATAGATGGTCCCTTTGTTACCCATTCCCCAGTTTTACATGATCAACACGGTAGTATTGATAAACTTCTTTTACCGCTGTGATTACCTAGTATCCAAATCTCTGCAGACTACCCACTTATCTCAGTGCTTTTTTTATAAACTTGCAATTTGGCAATTAGTGCTGCAGCCTATGAGCCTGCCTAGTTTTAGCCTTTAAAGGGACTTTAAACACTTGTCATTAGTGTTTTGTTTGTTTTTTATTCATAATGTTTCTTTATTTTTTTTAAATGCAAATCGCTATTTCTTTTTATTATAGGTTTATTTATTTTTTTATTTTTTTAAATTTACTTCACTTTCTGACTGCTCCGTGCCGACATGGCTGAAGGTTATGTTGAGAAACCCGGAAGTCTCTGCTTATTGCTGTGAGCGCGCACGCATGTAGACAGCACAGCATAACTAAAACTATTGCTGCTATAAAGTTTGCAGCGATTATCTTAGTTTTGTCCCTAAATAATATCCTTTGAACTGGCCTCTTTAGCTAACACCCTTGTAAGCTAATAATTTATTATAATTTTTAAAAAAAAAAAGAATTAACTCCTATTTTGCAATAATCCTTATACTACGAGTGAAAGAGGGATCGCCCAACACACTGCTCAGGGAGACAGCTGCTGTCTCATAAATATACTCTGTTTTCTTTTACCCCTCTGTTATCTCTCCAAGCTCCCGGAGTCCCGCTCAAGCTAGCTATACCTTTTCTGAGTTTATTGCACATCTTATGCAGCTGACGCTCTGTGATGTGACAGCATCAGTGGTTTGTTTATTTACCAGGCATTCTGAAGATCCTGAATGATAGCGTAGTGAATGCTTTATTTGTTGTTTTTTTTACGAGTATGGAGCGGTCAGCCATAGGGGGGTAGTTATCAACGTGTCTACTTTCCTGCCTTCGCCGGCCCAATACGCCCGCCTAAGCTCGCCTACCTTCGCCGCCGCGGACCTGAAAAAATACGCCTAAGTTATCAAAAAAAGCTGTCAAAAAGCCGCGGGGCGATGAGCAGCGGACTGTGAGAGTTATCACTCATCCAATCTCACTGCTCTTCGGCTGTTTGACAGCTTTCTTGCTAGCCTGTCACTAAGCACTCACACTAAACTACACTGCTCTAACCCCTATACCGGCGCCCCCGGAGCCCCCTGCAACTAAATAAAGTTACTAACCCCTAAACCGCCGCTCCTAGACCCTGCCGCAAGTCTTATAAATGTATTAACCCCTAAACCGCCGCTCCTAGACCCCGCCGCAAGTCTTATAAATGTATTAACCCCTAAACCGCCGCTCCTAGACCCCGCCGCAAGTCTTATAAATGTATTAACCCCTAAACCGCCGCTTCTAGACCCCGCCACAAGTCTTATAAATGTATTAACCCCTAAACCGCCGCTCCTAGACCCCGCCGCAAGTCTTATAAATGTATTAACCCCTAAACCGCCGCTCCCGGACACCGCTGCCACCTACATTATACCTAGTAACCCCTATCCTGCCCCCCCTATACCGTCGCCCTCTATAATAAAGTTATTAACCCCTATCCTGCTGATCCCGCACCTCGCCGCAAATAAATAAATAGTTTAACCCCTAAACCGCCGCTCCCTATATTAAATTTATTAACCCCTATCCTGCCCCCCACTACACCGCCGCCACTGTTATAAAATTATTAACCCCTAAACCTAAGTCTAACACTAACCCTAACACCCCCCTAACTTAAATATTAATTAAATAAATCTAAATAATATTTCTCTTATTAACTCACGGCTAGATTTGGAGTTTTGTCGGTAACGACCCGAAAAACTAACGCCGGCTTTTTTCTGGCCGCACCATAAAAATAACTCTGGTATTGAGAGACCACATAAAGGCTGCGTTAGGCTCCAAAAAAGGAGCGTAGAGCATTTTTAACGCAGCTTCAACTCTCGATACCAGAGTTGCTTACGGACGCGGCCAGCCTCAAAAACGTGCTCGTGCACGATTCCCCCATAGGAAACAATGGGGCTGTTTGAGCTGAAAAAAAACCAAACTCCTGCAAAAAAGCCGCGTTCAGCTCCTAACGCAGCCCCATTGTTTGCTATGCGGTAACCCTTCCTACGTCTGCACTTAACACTCTAACATGTACCCCGAGTCTAAACACCCCTAGCCTTACACTTATTAACCCCTAATCTGCCGCCCCCGCTATCGCTGACCCCTGCATATTATTATTAACCCCTAATCTGCCGCTCCGTAAACCGCTGCTACTTACATTATCCTTATGTACCCCTAATCTGCTGCCCTAACATTGCCGACCCCTATATTATATTTATTAACCCCTAATCTGCCCCCCACAACGTCGCCTCCACCTGCCTACACTTATTAACCCCTAATCTGCCGACCGGACCTGAGCGCTACTATAATAAAGTTATTAACCCCTAATCCGCCTCACTAACCCTATCATAAATAGTATTAACCCCTAATCTGCCCTCCCTAACATCGCCGACACCTAACTTCAAACATTAACCCCTAATCTGCCGACTGGAGCTCACCGCTATTCTAATAAATGTATTAACCCCTAAAGCTAAGTCTAACCCTAACACTAACACCCCCCTAAGTTAAATATAATTTAAATCTAACGAAATTAATTAACTCTTATTAAATAAATTATTCCTATTTAAAGCTAAATACTTACCTGTAAAATAAATCCTAATATAGCTACAATATAAATTATAATTATATTATAGCTATTTTAGGATTTATATTTATTTTACAGGTAACTTTGTATTTATTTTAACCAGGTACAATAGCTATTAAATAGTTAAGAACTATTTAATAGCTAAAATAGTTAAAATAATTACAAATTTACCTGTAAAAGAAATCCTAACCTAAGTTACAATTAAACCTAACACTAGACTATCAATAAATTAATTAAATAAACTACCTACAATTATCTACAATTAACCTAACACTACACTATCAATAAATTAATTAAATACAATTGCTACAAATAAATACAATTAAATAAACTAGCTAAAGTACAAAAAATAAAAAAGAACTAAGTTACAAAAAATAAAAAAATATTTACAAACATAAGAAAAATATTACAACAATTTTAAACTAATTACACCTACTCTAAGCCCCCTAATAAAATAACAAAGACCCCCAAAATAAAAAAATGCCCTACCCTATTCTAAATTACTAAAGTTCAAAGCTCTTTTACCTTACCAGCCCTGAACAGGGCCCTTTGCGGGGCATGTCCCAAGAAATACAGCTCTTTTGCCTGTAAAAAAAAACATACAATACCCAAGCCCCCCAACATTACAACCCACCACCCACATACCCCTAATCTAACCCAAACCCCCCTTAAATAAACCTAACACTAAGCCCTGAAGATCATCCTACCTTGTCTTCACCTCACCGGGTATCACACCGATCCGTCCAGAAGAGCTCCTCCGATGTCCTGATCCAAGCCCAAGCGGGGGGCTGAAGAGGTCCATGATCCGGCTGAAGTCTTCATCCAAGCGGGGCAGAAGAGGTCTTCCATCCGATTGAAGTCTTCATCCAAGCGGCATTCATCCAGAGCGAAGCGGCAGCATCCTGAAGACCTCCACCGCGGAACATCCATCCTGGCCGACGACTGAACGACGAATGACGGTTCCTTTAAATGACGTCATCCAAGATGGCATCCCTCGAATTCCGATTGGCTGATAGGATTCTATCAGCCAATCGGAATTAAGGTAGGAATATTCTGATTGGCTGATGGAATCAGCCAATCAGAATCAAGTTCAATCCGATTGGCTGATCCAATCAGCCAATCAGATTGAGCTTGCATTCTATTGGCTGATCGGAACAGCCAATAGAATGCGAGCTCAATCTGATTGGCTGATCGGATCAGCCAATCGGATTGAACTTGATTCTGATTGGCTGATTCCATCAGCCAATCAGAATATTCCTACCTTAATTCCGATTGGCTGATAGAATCCTATCAGCCAATCGGAATTCGAGGGACGCCATCTTGGATGACGTCATTTAAAGGAACCGTCATTCATCGTTCAGTCGTCGGCCAGGATGGATGTTCCGCGGTGGAGGTCTTCAGGATGCTGCCGCTTCGCTCCGGATGGATGCCGCTTGGATGAAGACTTCAATCGGATGGAAGACCTCTTCTGCCCCGCTTGGATGAAGACTTCAGCCGGATCATGGACCTCTTCAGCCCCCCGCTTGGGCTTGGATCAGGACATCGGAGGAGCTCTTCTGGACGGATCAGTGTGATACACGGTGAGGTGAAGACAAGGTAGGATGATCTTCAGGGGCTTAGTGTTAGGTTTATTTAAGGGGGGTTTGGGTTAGATTAGGGGTATGTGGGTGGTGGGTTGTAATGTTGGGGGGCTTGGGTATTGTATGTTTTTTTTTACAGGCAAAAGAGCTGTATTTCTTGGGGCATGCCCTGCAAAGGGCCCTGTTCAGGGCTGGTAAGGTAAAAGAGCTTTGAACTTTAGTAATTTAGAATAGGGTAGGGCATTTTTTTATTTTGGGGGTCTTTGTTATTTTATTAGGGGGCTTAGAGTAGGTGTAATTAGTTTAAAATTGTTGTAATATTTTTCTTATGTTTGTAAATATTTTTTTATTTTTTGTAACTTAGTTCTTTTTTATTTTTTGTACTTTAGCTAGTTTATTTAATTGTATTTATTTGTAGCAATTGTATTTAATTAATTTATTGATAGTGTAGTGTTAGGTTAATTGTAGATAATTGTAGGTAGTTTATTTAATTAATTTATTGATAGTCTAGTGTTAGGTTTAATTGTAACTTAGGTTAGGATTTCTTTTACAGGTAAATTTGCAATTATTTTAACTATTTTAGCTATTAAATAGTTCTTAACTATTTAATAGCTATTGTACCTGGTTAAAATAAATACAAAGTTACCTGTAAAATAAATATAAATCCTAAAATAGCTATAATATAATTATAATTTATATTGTAGCTATATTAGGGTTTATTTTACAGGTAAGTATTTAGCTTTAAATAGGAATAATTTATTTAATAAGAGTTAATTAATTTCGTTAGATTTAAATTATATTTAACTTAGGGGGGTGTTAGTGTTAGGGTTAGACTTAGCTTTAGGGGTTAATACATTTATTAGAATAGCGGTGAGCTCCGGTCGGCAGATTAGGGGTTAATAATTGAAGTTAGGTGTCGGCGATGTTAGGGAGGGCAGATTAGGGGTTAATACTATTTATTATAGGGTTAGTGAGGCGGATTAGGGGTTAATAACTTTATTATAGTAGCGCTCAGGTCCGGTCGGCAGATTAGGGGTTAATAAGTGTAGGCAGGTGGAGGCAACGTTGAGGGGGGCAGATTAGGGGTTAATAAATATAATATAGGGGTCGGCGGTGTTAGGGGCAGCAGATTAGGGGTACATAAGGATAACGTAGGTGGCAGCGCTTTGCGGTCGGCAGATTAGGGGTTAATAAGTGTAGGTAGGTGGAGGCGACGTTGTGGGGGGCAGGTTAGGGGTTAATAAATATAATATAGGGGTCGGCGGTGTTAGGGGCAGCAGATTAGGGGTACATAAGGATAACGTAGGTGGCGGCGCTTTGCGGTCGGCAGATTAGGGGTTAATAAGTGTAGGTAGGTGGAGGCGACGTTGTGGGGGGCAGGTTAGGGGTTAATAAATATAATATAGGGGTCGGCGGTGTTGGGGGCAGCAGATTAGGGGTACATAAGGATAACGTAGGTGGCGGTCGGCAGATTAGGGGTTAAAAAAAATTATTCGAGTGTCGGCGATGTGGGGGGACCTCGGTTTAGGGGTACATAGGTAGTTTATGGGTGTTAGTGTACTTTAGAGTACAGTAGTTAAGAGCTTTATAAACCGGCGTTAGCCCAGAAAGCTCTTAACTACTGACTTTTTTCCTGCGGCTGGAGTTTTGTCGTTAGATGTCTAACGCTCACTTCAGACACGACTCTAAATACCGGAGTTAAAAAGATCCCATTGAAAAGATAGGATACGCAATTGACGTAAGGGGATCTGCGGTATGGAAAAGTCGCGGAGGAAAAGTGAGCGTTAGACCCTATTTTGAGTGACTCCAAATACCGGCGGTAGCCTAAAACCAGCGTTAGGAGCCTCTAACGCTGGTTTTCACGGCTAACGCCAAACTCCAAATCTAGGTCTCAGTTAATCCTATTTAAAACTAAATACTTACCTGTAAAATAAACCCTAATATAGCTACAATATAAATAATAATTATATTGTAGCTATTTTAGGATTTATTTTTATTTTACAGGTACCTTTCAATTTATTTTAACTAGGTACAATAGCTATTAAATAGTTATTAACTATTTAATAGCTTACCTAGCTAATATAAAGAGAAAACTAACCTAAGTTACAATTACACCTAACACTACACTATACTTTAATAAATTAATCCCATTTAAAACTAAATACTTACCTGTAAAATAAACCCTAAGATAGCTACAATATAATTAATAATTACATTGTAGCTATCTTAGGATTTATATTTATTTTACAGGTAACTTTGTATTTATTTTAGCTAGTTAGAATAGTTATTAAATAGTTATTAACTATTTAATAACTACCTAGCTAAAAGAAATACAAAATTACCTGTAAAATAAATCCTAACCTAATTTACAATTAAACCTAACACTACACTATCATTAAATAAATTAAATAAACTACCTACAAATAACTACAATTAAATACAATTACATAAACTAACTAAAGTACAAAAAATAAAAAAGCTAAGTTACAAAAAATAAAAAAAATAAGTTACAAACATTTAAAAACATATTACAACAATTTTAAGCTACTTACACCTAATCTAAGCCCCCTAATAAAATAACAAACCCCCCCAAAATAAAAAAATGCCCTACCCTATTCTACATTAAAAAAGTTCAAAGCTCTTTTACCTTACCAGCCCTTAAAAGGGCCTTTTGTGGGGGCATGCCCCAAAGTTCAGCTCTTTTGCCTGTAAAAGAAAAATACAACCCCCCCCCCCAACATTAAAACCCACCACCCACATACTTCTAATCTAACCCAACCCCCCCTTAAAATAACCTAACACTAATCCCCTGAAGATCATCCTACCTTTAGTTGTCTTCACTCAGCCGAGCCACCGATGGAACTGAAGAGGACATCCGGACCGGCAGAAGTTATCCTCCAAGGGGCGCTGAAGAAATCTTCCATCCGATGAAGTGATCCTCCAAGCGGCGCTGAAGAAATCTTCCATCCGGGCGAGGTCATCTTCCAAGAGGCGCTGAAGAAGTCTTCTATTCGGGCGAGGTCATCGTCGAAGCCGGGTCTTGAATCTTCATCCCGCTGACGCGGAACATCCTCCTTTGCGAGCTCAATCTGATTGGCTGATTGGATCAGCCAATCGGATAGAACTTGAATCTGATTGGCTGATTTCATCAGCCAATCAGATTTTTCCTACCTTAATTCCGATTGGCTGATAGAATCCTATCAGCCAATCGGAATTGAAGGGACGCCATCTTGGATGACGTCCCTTAAAGGAACCTTCATTCGTCGGTAGTTCATCGGGAAAGGAGGATGTTCCGCGTCGGCGGGATGAAGATTCAAGACCCGGCTTCGCCGATGACCTCGCCCGAATAGAAGACTTCTTCAGCGCCTCTTGGAAGATGACCTCGCCCGGATGGAAGATTTCTTCAGCGCCGCTTGGAGGATCACTTCATCGGATGGAAGATTTCTTCAGCGCCCCTTGGAGGATAACTTCTGCCGGTCCGGATGTCCTCTTCAGTTCCATCGGTGGCTCGGCTGAGTGAAGACAACTAAAGATAGGATGATCTTCAGGGGATTAGTGTTAGGTTATTTTAAGGGGGGTTTGGGTTAGATTAGGGGTATGTGGGTGGTGGGTTTTAATGTTGGGGGGGTTGTATTTTTCTTTTACAGGCAAAAGAGCTGAACTTTGGGTCATGCCCCCACAAAAGGCCCTTTTAAGGGCTGGTAAGGTAAAAGAGCTTTGAACTTTTTTAATGTAGAATAGGGTAGGGCATTTTTTTATTTTGGGGGGGTTTGTTATTTTATTAGGGGGCTTAGATTAGGTGTAAGTAGCTTAAAATTGTTGTAATATGTTTTTAAATGTTTGTAACTTATTTTTTTTATTTTTTTTAACTTAGCTTTTTTATTTTTTGTACTTTAGTTAGTTTATGTAATTGTATTTAATTGTAGTTATTTGTAGGTAGTTTATTTAATTTATTTAATGATAGTGTAGTGTTAGGTTTAATTGTAAATTAGGTTAGGATTTATTTTACAGGTAATTTTGTATTTCTTTTAGCTAGGTAGTTATTAAATAGTTAATAACTATTTAATAACTATTCTAACTAGCTAAAATAAATACAAAGTTACCTGTAAAATAAATATAAATCCTAAGATAGCTACAATGTAATTATTAATTATATTGTAGCTATCTTAGGGTTTATTTTACAGGTAAGTATTTAGTTTTAAATGGGATTAATTTATTAAAGTATAGTGTAGTGTTAGGTGTAATTGTAACTTAGGTTAGTTTTTAGTTTACAGGTACATTTCTCTTTATTTTAGCTAGGTAAGCTATTAAATAGTTAATAACTATTTAATAGCTATTGTACCTAGTTAAAATAAATTGAAAGGTACCTGTAAAATAAAAATAAATCCTAAAATAGCTACAATATAATTATTATTTATATTGTAGCTATATTAGGGTTTATTTTACAGGTAAGTATTTAGTTTTAAATAGGATTAACTTAGTTAATAAGAGAAATATTATTTAGATTTATTTAATTAATATTTAAGTTAGGGGGGTGTTAGGGTTAGTGTTAGACTTAGGTTTAGGGGTTAATAATTTTACAACAGTGGCGGCGGTGTAGTGGGGGGCAGGATAGGGGTTAATAAATTTAATATAGGGAGCGGCGGTTTAGGGGTTAAACTATTTATTTATTTGCGGCGAGGTGCGGGATCAGCAGGATAGGGGTTAATAACTTTATTATAGAGGGCGACGGTATAGAGGGGGGCAGGATAGGGGTTACTAGGTGTAATGTAGGTGGCAGCGGTGTCCGGGAGCGGCGGTTTAGGGGTTAATACATTTATAAGACTTGCGGCGGGGTCTAGGAGCGGCGGTTTAGGGGTTAATACATTTATAAGACTTGCGGCGGGGTCTAGGAGCGGCGGTTAAGGGGTTAATACATTTATAAGACTTGCGGCAGGGTCTAGGAGCGGCGGTTTAGGGGTTAGTAACTTTATTTAGTTGCGGGTGGCTCCGGGGGCGCCGGTATAGGGGTTAGAGCAGTGTAGTTTAGTGTGAGTGCTTAGTGACAGGCTAGCAAGAAAGCTGTCAAACAGCCGAAGAGCAGCGAGATCGGATGAGTGATAACTCTCACAGTCCGCTGCTCATCGCCCCGCAGCTTTTTGACAGCTTTTTTTGATAACTTAGGCGTATTTTTTCAGGTCCGCGGCGGCGAAGGTAGGCGAGCTTAGGCGGGCGTATTGGGCCGGCGAAGGCAGGAAAGTAGACACGTTGATAACTACCCCCCTATGGCTGACCGCTCCATACTCGTAAAAAAAACAACAAATAAAGCATTCACTACGCTATCATTCAGGATCTTCAGAATGCCTGGTAAATAAACAAACGACTGATGCTGTCACATAACAGAGCGTCAGCTGCATAAGATTTGCAATAAACTCAGAAAAGGTATAGCTAGCTTGAGCGGGACTCCGGGAGCTTGGAGAGATAACAGAGGGGTTAAAGAAAACAAAGTATATTTATGAGACAGCAGCTGTCTCCCTGAGCAGTGTGTTGGGCGATCCCTCTTTCACTCGTAGTACAAGGATTATTGCAAAATAGAGTAACACAGCTGTTCATTCACTGAAAACGGCTTCCTTTGTCAACTAAATCTATGAAGCTCGTTCACAAAGTTAATGAGAACGAGCTTCATAGAAGCGGCTAAGAGTTTCCCTTTTATGCGCATGCGCGGAAGTGAAGGAGTGAAGCAGGGAGTGCGCATACAGTCTATATAGACAACGCGCATTACAACATGGCGGCTAGCACCGCATTCAGTAGGCGGTGGTTTAGGGGTAATATTGGAGCTGAAAAATAATTGAGCAGATGCTAGGAAAATAAAAAAAGTAAGCAACAATGTTTAATATAATACAAAAAGGTTTTAATAAAAAGTTAATCACAGAAAAAATGATGGTGTTTAGGTTCCCTTTAACAAAGAATACCAAGCGAACCAAGCAGATTTGATTATAAAAGTAAATTTCAAAGTTGTTTGGAATTGCATGCCCTATCTAAATCATTAAAGTTTAATTTTATTGACCCTTTAAAGAAAAATGTAAATTACCCTGTATTTTACAATACCCCCTGTGTAAAAAGCTGATAACTATTAGTTTAACATTGCTCAGAAACAGGCTGTAAATATAATATGTTATGTTGATTTTGGAGACTGACATACAACTAACATCAACGCTTAAAGGGCCATAATACCCAAATGTTTAAACACTTGAAAGTGATGCAGCATAGCTGTAAAAAGCTGACTAGAAAATATCACCTGAACATCTCTATGTAAAAAAGAAAGATATTTTACCTCAAAAGTTCCTCAGTAGCCACCTCCCATTGTAAAGGATTTCTAAGCAGCATTTTAGTGTGTTTGTCCCGGGACATCTTAGGGAATGAGCATCGTGCACTCTCATATTATTTCACCAATCAGGTAAAGGAAGCTTACTATGAAATCTCATGAGAGTTAAGTGAAATCTCATGAGATCACAGTAAGAGTTCATGACCTCAGCACTGCTGATGCTGATTGGCTGCTGTTCATTTCTTCATTTTTTAAAATTTGTTTACCTGCAGCTGGGAGCAGCTGAGTATAACTTTTTACACAGAACTTACTCTGGTGAGCTGAGGAGATTGTGAGGTAAAATATCTTCCTTTTTTACATAGAGAAGCTCAGGTGATATTTTCCTGTCAGCTTTTTACAGTTATACTGCATCAGTTTCAAGTGATTTAGCATATGAGTATTATGTCCCTTTAAGTCTTTTCATATCCAGGTACTTGCTGCACAGTTAAAGAATGATAATCGTGTAGTGCATGCCATCTCACCTGGTGATCTTATAATGGTTGGGAGTTTTTCCAGAAAAACAGCTCTGGAGCCAAAGTAGAAGGGGCCTGTCTGTGTATTATTTATCACAAATACAGCCACTGAAGTCACAGAAATTAAATCATGGATCTCACTATAAATTGGTGCCACAACAGACTGATCCTATCACGGGCAAGGAAATCCAAAAAAGACTGAGCCGTTGGGAAGTATCATTCTCTGATAGTGCCTGAATGTTTAAAGCTAATGAACTGATTTTTCATTTGTCATTATAATTTCTACACCCTAGTGATGCTCTTACTGGTGTGTAAAGGAATTCTCTGTTTTATAAAGCTTTTAGTAATCACCATGTATCCTTTTATATTTGTGTGCATTCTCATTGTTCCCAGTTATGTCTGCCATACCACCCATGGGAACAATGCATTTATTGTTACTGCCACACTGATGGTACAGGTGCATGATGGATCTGTGGTTTCATACCACATATCCATGAGTCTGGTACCTCTGTATTAATGTTCTTTTAGTTAAAATACTATTAAATTAGGCATTTCAACAATGTATACAATGTTTCACTATTAATTACTATACATTCATTTTTTATTTTGCTTATTTTTTGTAAAGTACATATACAAATTATACTTGTTACATTTTCTCCCAGTGATGATTGGATTAATTATTTTGTCTAATGTATCTGGGAGGTTTTGTATATTGCACCTTCCCCACATTCTCTATTTGTTATTTGTTTATTTTCAGATGGATTATTAGTTTTGCATCCATTTAATAGCAGTGAGCAT
Source organism: Bombina bombina (assembly GCF_027579735.1). Lineage (NCBI taxonomy): Eukaryota > Metazoa > Chordata > Amphibia > Anura > Bombinatoridae > Bombina > Bombina bombina. The sequence goes on along the minus strand of NC_069505.1, from coordinate 593,949,458 downwards.
TCAAGGTGTTAATATAATTGTGCTCAAATACGTATGTACTTATGTTTAGCTATTAGATAGTGATTACAAAGCAATATATTGTATGTCTGTGGCAAACCCAGCCTCTTAAAGGGACAGTACATTGAAAATGTATTTTTATATTAATCTATTTTAGACTTGTAAGAGCAGCTGCAGAGTATAAAATGTATGAGAAATTGCATTTTCGGGTTTATTTGTGTATATGAAGTAGCTGGTTTTGTGCTTTAAAACTACAGCCTATCTTCAGGTAATATCATATTCCATTATGTTATCACTTTGTTTACACAGACTTACATCCTTATCTTTTAATTATGTGGATAACCAAAGCTCAATACTTAGAGAGAAAAATGGAGAAATTATAATTTTATTACTTACCCATTCTGCATGATACTTAGTTTAGTGTTTTGGTTTCTGATTTGACTTTTGGCCTGTCAGGATAAACTAGGTGTAAGGATACTGCAAGGTTTGCTAATCTTTGTCGTACTAATTGTTTTTCTTTCTCTCGTAGTAATCTGTCTCAAACTAATGCTACACAAGCTCTGCAGCCTTGTCAGCCCAGCAACCAGCAGACTGATGCCCTCCTGTGAAGATTCAGCCCCGCATGTGCCCCATCGCTATGACCATGACGACTCTATACTGCAGTTTGAGATGGAGTTCACCCGACTAAATCATATTGCTGTTTGATGCTATTGTCACAGAGTTTAACAGCATCAGAGGAGGGACTGTTGAAAATAATAAGCAATATCTGTCTCTGTTTTTTGCTGTGCCTTGTGAGGTCTGAATGGGTTAATTTGTATGTGGGCATTATTAGTCAGGAGCGGCCACTCTGGTTAATTGGGACTATAAAATGTAGCTAGTTCTGAGTGTGTTTGTTTATTTTTCCTAAATCTAATCTTTTTCTATCATTGTTTAAGTCCTTGCATTCCAGCTAGTTATCTTGACTGGCCAAATATATGAATGTATGTACACAACTCATTGTAAACACTGGGAATGTATCTAGTTCATCCCTGACCTTTGTTTTTTTTATGTATTGTCAAACACAATTCTGATGTGTAGAACTGTTATTTACTTATGTTGTAACCATTTTTGTTAAAACCCTTGAAACTTAAATGGATCGGTAATACTAGTCTAAGAATATCTGTAAGGCAAAATGTTATGCAAACTTATCATATATGTTAGAAAAAGGAGAACAAGGAACTCCTACGCCACAAAAGAAATAGTTAACAAAATAAAAAAGAATATACTCATTTTTTCTTAATCTAATCTCTTTCTATCATTGTTTAAGGTCTTGCATTCCAGCTAGTATCAGTAAAAACTTAACTTTCCTGGTTATCTTGATATGCCAAATATATGAATGTATGTACACAACTCATTGTAAACATTGGGAATGTATTTAGTTCATCCCTGACCTTTGTTTTTTTTTGTATTGTCAAAACACAGTAAAACCTACAATTCTGAAGTGTAGAACTATTATTTAATTATGTTGTAACCATATTTGTTAAAACCCTTGCATTTTTTAGCTAGCTAATCATAAACTGTAAATAGCCTAGATGTGGAATGTATAAATACCTGGGAAGGGGACTGACCCCCTCAGAGAAAACTTTGTACTGTTTCTCTCCATACTGCAGTGTGTAATCAATAAACAAACTCTTTTTAACCTGTCTTGGTCTGAAGAAGTTATTCAGTCCAGAGTGAGTATATCACCAACACCTATTTCCCTAACTGCACCTGCCCCCATCCCCTATTACCCTAACTGCACCATCCTTTATCCCCATCACCCTAACTGCACCTGCCCTTATCTCCTATTACCCTAACTGCACCTGCCCCATCCCCTATTACCCTAACTGCACCAGCCCTTATTCCCCATCACCCTAACTGCACCTTCCCTTATCCCCAATTAACCCTAACTGCACCTGCCCCATCCCCTATTAACCCTAACTGCACCTGCCCCATCCCCTATTAACCCTAACTGCACCTGCCCTTATCCCCTATTACCCTAACTGCACATGCCCTTATCCCCTATTACCCTAACTGCACCTGCCCCTATCCCTTATTACCCTAACTGCACCTGCCCTTATCCCCTATTACCCTAACTGCACCTGCCCCCATTCCCTATTACCACACAAAGTACACAGTACATAACACTCAGCACAAAATACACAGTGCATACTACACAATGCACAATACATAACACACAATACAAAACACACATTACACAATGCACAGTACATAGCACAGAGAGCACAATACACTGTACATAATACACTGTGCATAGCAAACAGTACACAATACACAGTACATAATACACAGTACATAACACAAAATACACAGTACAATACACAGGGCACAATACACAGTACATAACACACAGTATATTATACACGGTACATAACACAATACATTACGCAGTACATTATATACATTACATTACATACAGTGCATAACACATAGTACGCAGTACACAGTTCATAACACAGTACATAACATATAATACACAATACACAGTACATAATATACAGGGCACCACACAGTACACAATACACAGTAACACAACCTACACAATACACAGTAAATAGCACACAGTACATAAAATATAATACATAATACACAGTACATAACACAAATTACACAATACACAGTAAATAACACAACATACACAACACAACATACATAACACACAATACACAGTAAATGACAGACAGTACACAATACATAGGACATAACACACAGTACACAATTTACAGAACATAACACACAGCATACAATACACAGTACATAACACATAGTACACAATACACAGAACATAATACACAGCACACAATACACAGTACATAATACACAAAGCACAGTACAAAACACAGTACATAACACAAAATACACAATGCACAGTACATAACACACAGAGCAAAATACACTGTACATAACAGTAGAAAATATATAGTACATAATACACAATACACAGTGCATAACACACAGTACACAACACACAGTACACAACACACAGTACACAATATACAGTATATAATACACAGTACACAATACACAGTAAACAACACAGCATACACAATACATAACACACAATACACAGTAAATAACAGACAGTACAGAATACACAGTACATAATACATAACACATAATACACAGTAAATAACACACAGTAAACAATACACAGTACATAATAGACAGTATACAACACAGTACACAGTAAATAACACACAGAACACAATACACAGTACACAATACATAACACACAATACACATTAGATAACACACAGTATATAGTACATAACACACAGTATATTATACTGTAAGGAATCCGTTCCATATATTATCTGTCTCCAAGCTGTCACATGGTATCCCAGCCTCACCTGTATTTAAGGTACCAACTGACAGCAAACAAGTGCTTAGTTATTGCCCATATAAGCTGCTGTATGCAGCATTGTTTGTCCTCTGCTATTAAGTAGAAAACTTTCTCTTTTGGATTGCTCTGCCTGCTGACAAAGCACATTCAAGCTGAGAAAACATCAAGCCGTTTCACTGTCATATCAGGAGCAGATTGATTTCCCCTCTGAACTTAGCAGGTGAGATCCAGACCCAGGCTGAAGGCAGCCTCTGCAGCAATTTGGGACTCACGCTCCAACTTAACCTCATCCTGTGTGCTCCTCTGCCAAATGAACTTTTAGTTAACACTGAGAACCGCTTTACAGCCTCACTCCTACGTATCTGGCTACTCAGATTTTAACAGGAAAGTGTTTATTTTGTTATGAGCAATTCAGGCTCCTAATTCATTTAGTTGCAACAA